>NW_026705334.1:600000-792305 GCF_029867415.1 Vicia villosa
ACCATTCCCAGTCGGGTCATACCAAAACAAATATCTGGTGGTCGCCGTGGACTACTTCACTAAATGGATAGAAGCCGAAGCGCTCGCCAAGATCACGTCCCAAAACGTGCTCCGTTTTTATAAGCGGAACATACTCGCTCGGTTCGGGGTACCACAGGCGATAATAACCGACAATGGCACCCAATTCACTGATAGGAAGTTCCAAGAGTTTGTAGCCAAGCTCGGCACAAAACAGCACTTCACCTCGGTTGAACATCCCCAAACAAACGGGCAGGCCGAAGCGGCCAACCGGGTCATCCTCCGAGGATTGAAAAGGAGGCTCGGCGAGGCCAAGAAGGCTTGGGTCGAGGAACTACACAGTGTACTTTGGGCATATAGGACAACGCCCCATTCAAGCACGGGCGAAACCCCATTTAGGTTAACCTACGACACCGAAGCCGTGATACCCGTGGAAATCCGAGAACCTTCTCGTCGGACCGAGTTTCCTCTCAAGGAAGAACTCAACGACGAAGCTATGAGGGAAGAACTCGACATGGTCGAAGAGATCCGAGCAGGGTCTTCCCTCCGAGAAGCAAAATTAATGCAACAGATAGCTCTGCGTCATAACGCCAAAGTTATCAAACGCGAGTTCGAAGTCGGCGCCCTAGTGCTCCACAGAAACATGAAAGACTCGTGCGAGGGCAAACTCGCCCCGAACTGGGAAGGCCCATACCGAGTTTACGATAAGACCGATAATGGCGCCTATTACCTCGAGAACCTTCTCGGTGAAAAACTTGCTCGACCCTGGAATGCTGAAAAACTCAGACGCTATTACAGTTAGACATAAGTTGACACTCCCCGACCATCTTTCCCGAACGCGAGGAAAGACCGGGCATGGACTCGCGTCATGGTATGAATACGAGCACTCCACGACAGCGACAGCCGGAAATCCCTACCGAGGAATAGAACCGGCTACACGGCGGATTCTACACCTAGATCCACCGTGGCAGTACCTGCATGGCAGAACCCCAGCTCGCGATGGGACCGTTCACGCCGCGAGCACTTGGCCCCGACCGCGGTCTCGTGCCCGCTAATAGAGCACACCTGCTATGCGCGCTCCGGTCGTACCCCACACGCCCGGGAAACTAACCTCGGCCGAGCACAGTCCAGAAACATTCCTAAGTATTGGAATACCCCCCGAAATACAAGCATAATCCGGGCTCAAAAACATGCAACAATTAAACATTCAAAAACACGCAGAGACAAAAACATAAAATACGAAATAGTATTAGCATTAAAAGCCGACCAAACTGGCCGACGATATCCAAATATTACAAATATGACGGGCGCGCAGGCCCCAAAAAATTATCCGGGCATAGCCCAACAAACAAAACTTTGGCATGCAGGCCACAAAACATGTCTTGGCGCACAGGCCAGAAAATAAGGAAAGAGGCCGATCAAACATCGCCGTCGTCTTCCTCGGCCCCGTGATCTTCGCCACCCTGGACATCCTGTTCATCGTCCCAATCCTCGAACTCCGGGTTCGACTCGATCCGTCCGTTCACGACCTTGTTATACGGACCAATCCCCCTCGTCACCAAGCGCGGATTGAGGACCCTCAGTTGATCCACGGCAGCCTTGAATCCAACCCCTAGGGTAGCAACGCAGTCAACCTCCAGCTCCCTCACCTTACCCAGAAGCTGAGAGCGAGTCTCCAAGGCCTTCTCGTCTTCATCCTCCTCGGCAGCAGGGAGGTGAGATTTTTCCAGGTCAGCAACCCGCTCCCGCAGCCTTTTCTCCTCGGCCTCCAAGGTCCTGATTCTGTCCTGCGCCTTGCAAAGGTCTTCGACGAGACCGTTTTGGATCTCGTACTTGTCTTTGTAATTCTTAAACTCATGCTCCAGCTTTTCATACTTGAGCAGCAAGGCGTCGTAGTCCTTCTGGGGACAGACCCTTTGAGCATTAAGGGTCATGGCCAGAGCGGCCACCCTCATCATCCCCTCGATGTCCTCGGCCAAGTCGTTCCCCCGGGACACCCTGTCCCGCTTGACGATATACCTCACTTCCTCGCGCTCGAGTAGAAGATTTTTCCTCGAGAAAAGTCCCCGATGCAAGGTACAAGGAGGCAGCACTATGTCGTCGTCGGAAGGGTTGTCGTTGATGAGAGGACGAACCCTAGGGGCCCCCTCAGTCCTTTGTCTCTTCTCGGACGGAGAACCTCCCGACGTCGTCCCAACCGAGGAAGGAGAACCACCATCAGGAGCAGCCGCAGCAGCCGCTTTGATCTCCTCGACCCGAGTCCTCTTCACAGTCACCTTGGCAGCCGCTTTGTTCTTCGCCCTCATCTTCACGACCTTGTCGTGCAAATCAGCCATTTGTCCTGCAAAACAGAATAAGTTAGCAACGAAGGAGTATAATTCAGGCAAAAGAAATAATTTCCTCACCAAGTAAAATCATCGCATCCCCGTAACCCTCGCACTCGAGGATAGCCTTGGTGTTGATATATCGAGGCTCAAGCATAGGACCCCCATCCTCTTTGACTATAGGGTCCCCGTTGGGCAACGTGCATACCGCCGGCCTAAACCCATCTACAAAGGTGACGAGCCTTTGATACCCCGTCGTATCGCGCTCGTTTAGATCCTCGTCCCGGAAAATGTAGGCGTCAGTCCCATTCTCGAAATGGTCGTATTGCCACTCCAACGGGAACCGAGCAGAAGGGCCCACCTTTTCACCCCGTCCTGGTAATATTCATGGATCTCAAACAAATGATCCTCGGCCCCAGGAGTGAGAGGCATGACCATAAAGTATTGTCATACCCCAAATTTGTCCTACCCTTAATTTCTAACTGGCTTAGACTTTGCATTCATGTAAATATCCTTTATTAGGTCATCTAACACATCATGCATCATTAATCAATAAATTTGGCTTGGGATCAAGGATCTTGGAAATTAGAATTTCTACTTCTATCCAACTTGATTCATCTGGTCACTCTTGGGCATTAGACTATGAAATTGAAGGGTTCAACTGAGGATCTTAGGAGCTAGGGCTGTTTCCTCTCAAGCCTCATCATCAATTTTCATTCAAGTTTGCAAGATGAAGATATGACACTACAAATTTATCACTTGATTCAAGTTTGGCCAATTGAAGAATATGAAGATTGAAATTTTAAGTGAAGCATAATGGAGGGGAAGTTCAAGATTCAAACTGAGTTACATAGAGTCAAATTGTATTTCAAAAGTCAAAATCCATTACAAATACAAGAACATATTCGTCTTCATCTTCACCCCATCATGTCAAAAGTACATCACACTTCATGCCATAACCTATAGATACATTTTAAAACAACTTGCTGCACTAGTATGCCGCCACATAATCACCATTACATTCATCACAGTAGCATCCAAGTTCATTATAAAAAAAATCCTATCATCCTTACATCTATCACATTACTACCAGGAAAACCACATATAAATATCCTAAGTCCATTCCTAAAACCTTCATGTTTCCATATAAGTCTTCAAGCTTTAACTCGCAACTTCATCCAAATCTGTCCAAGATAAAAGCCATAAAAACAGTCCCATCTTCAAGCTTGCCAACTTCAAACCATCTTATGTCCTCAATTCATAAACCTGCATCACAAAAATCAAGAGCAGACCAGTACAAACATCAAGATACAATCCACATAAGTCCTCCATTAAACATACATGTACAAGTTTTTCAATCAAATCAAAAAGAAACAGTTCAGCAAATCCGAACTATCTCGCACAAACATCACCATTCATCATTCATGTCAATTCACCATGTGATTACCATCTAACTAGCTTGTCCACAACCCCTGCCGCATTTTATCCAAACCCCATACACTCATAGCATTTGAACCAACCCTGCATGTATATTTTCAACATAACAGAACCTGTCATGATTCAAAATACTTCACAAAAAGAGACCTAACAATCCCTGCATCATTCAAAAACCAGGCCAAAATCATCATAAACTCGCATTATAATTCATGCACAATCGTCGCACACTTTCACAATCCTATCCGAACTCATACTTAACCATTTAAACCTCATCCATTCCCAATAACCAAACTTAGTTTCACATTCAGCGGCTATTAACATTCGACTTACATCAATTGCAAATTACCATTCTCTCTAAACTTCCCATAAACCTCAGAACAGAATCAACAACTAACTGTTTTAACTACCTATAACAAACTTTTAAACCAAAACTAACTTCACTATAACAGAATTCATACCTGTGATAATTAAACCCTCAACTGTCAAAAAACCAATTCAGTTACAAACTAACCGAATTCCAAACTGACCTAACTAACTTGTCACACCTATAATCAGCTTCCCAGTACTCAATAACTAATTCGTAACTGACAGATCCCCACCCTTAATTCTCTAACCGATTTCAATCCAAGGGCTCACAAAACTTCTCAATCCCTAACTGATTTCTCACTACTCTAAATCTCTATATAACAGGACCATCACCCTAAAGCTCAAGGTTACACGCTTCATTCATCACAAGCACCCTTCATCCTCTTCCACTCTAAATCCACATTCTCTCTAAACTCCACGCCATTTCCACCATTCATCCCTCTCCCTCACCTTCACCAAAGCTCATCACCACCATTGTTGGAGTTTCAACCTCTGAAACTCCTTCAACAGAGCTAAACCACTCGCACCATCCTCACACACTCAATCTCAATTCCTCTCAACACGTAGCAATCAACAACGCTCTGAATCTCTCTCAATCATACCGAGTTCATTTCTCGCAATGCTTTCAGAAGGACTTCAAAGAAGGAGAGTAGGCGAAGAAGGGGAACGTTAAAGCAGAAAAGGTTACCTGAAACGTAGTCGCTTGCCTCTGATATTTTCGGTTCCATTCGAGCATCTTGAAGAATCGTCATCACCGACTCGTACACCCTTCGATTTTGTCCTTGTGGTTCTAGCGTCTTTCAGTTAGGCCCGGCATAGGGTGAGTCGCCGTGAGTTTGATGAATTGAGGTTTTGAATCAGAAGAGATGTTTAAGGAAAGAAGTCTTTCGATTGGGAAGGACGGATGTTGAATCGGAGAAGAGGTCTTCGCCGTCGTCGCACGGTGAGAAAGAGAGGGAGTCGTCGTCCGTAGCTTTGTTCGGTGAAAGCAGAAGAAGAGCTGAGAGATCCAAACGGAAGGGATAAGTATGCCACCGCCGTACTGTGCCGTCGCCGTTGATGCAAAGGAGTCACCGCCGTCGCACAGGAGGCATCGTGCACGAGCTTACACGAAGAAGAGAAGAAAGAGATCTCAAAGGTCGCGTTATAATTTAGCCCTAAACCCCTTTTTCATATAATTTAATTTGGTATATTGTTTGATTAGCATAAAGTTTAGTTAGTAGAATTTAATTGATATTAAATGAGTCATGAATTTGAACATTAATACACTAACTGATAGAATTTGATTAGAATAAAAATCTGTAAATATAAAATCTAAATGGTGATGGATCAAACAAACAACAACCATAGGCCTTCCTGTGCAAATCGTTGGGCCTTATCCCTTTGGCCAAACACGAATTGCTTCTGCATACCCCCCATAGAAGCCCAATACGTCACTCTCTTTTCTTTTGGCTAGATAAAATTGATACAGAAACCAACAGTTGGGCCAATACCCTTGGGCCCAGGGATTTTCTATTCACCACCATAACTTCAATATCACACCCCCCTGTGTTCACATACTTTCTCCTTGTAGAATTAGGTTCTTTTCATTTTTCTTTGGTGATAAAAAAACAATAAAATCAATAAAAATTTCCTTGTTAGATTTTAGATCACTTTTGAGAATTAATTTTAGTCCCTTTAATTGGATACCTTTCACATATAAAACTCATAAAAATAGTAGTATTTTTTAGTTTCATTTTTGTACTAATGCTTGAATTGTTTTGTGCTAATTCCATGTTACTTTTGTATAATGTTTGTGTGATTTTATTGCTTGTATTTTTGGCCTTATTTTAGGCCTATTTTGTTTTAATGCTCCTTTTAGAATCAACTCCTTACCATGTTAACATTAGGATTTAGACTTGTAAACAACAATAACACTTAGATTAGAGTTTAGGATTAGTACCCCATTTCATTCTTTTTCTTTTCGACTTTTAAAATACTTAATAAATACCGATGAAGATCATACCGTTACTATATTTCATAGTAGGAAAGAAATGATTGGGGCGTAGGCCCCGATGTATGTTCTTTCCTACTTAGCGGAGAAGAAATGATTGAGGTGTGAAGCCTCGATGTATTTCTTAACCGTTGCTTAGAGAAACGATTGTGGCGTAGGCCTCGGTGTGCATTCTCTAAGTACTCACAAAAGAACTCCTTTTTGTATTTCCCTTACTTAGCGGAGAAGAAATGATTGAGGTGTGAAGCCTCGATGTATTTCTTAACCGCTATTTAGAGAAACGATTGTGGCGTAGGCCTCGATGTGCATTCTCTAAATATGCAAAACAAAACTCTTTTTGGTATGATCTAAGTCACAAAGTTAAAATCCCCATAAAAAACACCAATCAAAAACACTTAAAACACTAATAAATGGTCAGATTTAAAACAAAGTAAGGAAGTGATGCGAAGCCTTGTAGTAGGTCTTCGTCATCATGGAATTATCCTAAAAGACACAAACCAATCATTTCTTTTTCTTTTGCCTCGTTGGCACCTAAGGGCAATGTTATTTCCGCTCGTACGCATCGTAGGCGATCCCTTATGCAAGAGCGCGAACGTTAACTCCGCCCAACTAAAAAACACAAAAACAAACAGAAAATCGTGAGCCGAGCTACGGTAACTCTGATTCCTGAAAAGGATACGTAGGCAGCGGGGTAGGGCCCGTGCGAGTACAATTCTTTATTTTCCCTACATTTTGCATTCATTCGCATGTAGACATAGACATAGTACACACCCTTTAGATAGAAACAAACATAGGTGGATACCATCGAGTACGATGGGCGCGAGGGGTGCTAATACCTTCCCCTTGCGTAACCGACTCCCGTACCTAGATTCTCTGGTCGCAAGACCCTGTTCTTACCCTTTGTTAGGTTTTCTGATATTCCTTTCCCTTATGGGATAAATATATTGGTGGCGACTCTGTTCATTTTTTCGCGAGCGTGCGACAGCTGGCGACTCTGCTGGGGATGTGATAGACCTGTGCTGGTCCATCCTTAGCGAGTCGATCCTAGCCTTTGTTTGTTTCTTTTATTGGGTGTTTATTTATTTGTTTGTTTATGTGTTTACATCTTGTATATATGCTTGCATATCATGTTTATTTTCCTGCTTGCATATCATGTTTACTTTCCGCATGCATCTGGACTATATTATGGGTCCCCGTGGGGACCACATATTTTCTCTGTTTGCAGGTTGGGTGGGTTGTTTCTATGAGGTAAAAGGCCCAATACCCAGGCCAGAGTTGACACATAGGACACCTAGGATAGAGTGGATAGTCATGACGCCGATGAGATGTCAGGTCTTGTCTAGTGCGAGCATGAGACCCACGCCCAGTCGAGGTCCAAATGGGGTATCACCGTTGGCATGTAGATGCAACAATGGTGGTGCCTCAGGAGGACTGATAACGCTGGTTGCCATTTTGACCTACCCTGACCTAGACTACACCTGTGAGTGGGGAGGGATATACATGACAGGTACCGTTGGTGATTATTTGGTTCTGTTGGTGACTATTTGGTTACGTCGATGACTGTTTGGTTCTATTGGTGACTATGTTCCTTTGGTTCTATGATCTATGTCGGACCTTTGATCTCATGACATCTGACCTATATCAGTTATTCAGAGGATTGTACAGTGGTTATTAAGATTATATGGATCTTGATCCCATGCCGTTGCATTGCATAAACATCATTGCTTTATCCACGTCATTTGTGGGGTATCCGAAAGTCTATTTCCAAAAAAAAAGAGAAAAAGAAAAAGGAAATAGAAGAGCGAAAAAAAGAAAAGGAAAAGATACTCCATATGAAACAAAGCCTTGATTTCAAAAAAAAAAAAGAGATAAAAGAGAAAATGGAAGTGTGTGAAAAGACTTTAGGATATCTCATAAATGAAACATGCATTCACACTATCATGCATTTCATGGTTCCATCAGAAGCTTGTGGGGGCCTTTTCTACTCAAATTCTGACTTCAACAACAAAATTGACTTCTCACCACTATGTGCTTAAAAGTTAGCAATGGAACAACTCTGTGGGGTTTTGAATGAGATGAGAACATAAATGGAGACTGACATGAATCACTGTATGGAGGTTATTCAAGCCTTTTCTCTTTGACAAGAAGAATTGAGACAAGTTCCTCAGAGGCCAAATGCAATGTTAATCTCACCTCAAGCGAAGGTCTTATGAATCAGAATGTCTGAAGTAATGTTGAGATTCCTATTCTTGGTAAGGAGAATTCACATCATTGAAGTCTTCAAGTTTCCAAGTATTGAAATTGACAAAAGGGTTCACTTCTTGGAGAAAAGTTGGAAGCCATGAAAAAGTTGTGACTCCACTGATTCAGATGTTGTTGGTTTGTGCCTAATGCCTGATATCAAGAAATGCAAGGATCATCCACTCTCACTCCTAATGATGGATATTGAAGCTAAATTGGTAATCATCTCTCATACATGTGTGGAAGTTGCTTGGGGCTCCCGATCGAGGGATAAGAAAGACCTGGTCTATCTTGAGCATTGCGCCATTTGCTTTGTTCGAATCCCTTAAAAGCATTACAAATTCCTGGGTGACTTTGTCAGAATCTCTTTCCATGTGGTAATCAAAAGTGTTCTACACAATTCTTCTCATTCTCAAGGTTCTACTTCATAATTGAGTTGTCTCTTCTCAGAATTTCCTTCTCAGTGGCCTCCGCTTGTTAACAGAGACGAGAAGAATATGAGAGACAAATGGATGTGATTCTATTGCCTTGTGCCCGTTCGCTTCCCTGATTGTCGGAATTTCAGTTGGTTAAAGATTCGTGTATTGGGTCTTCTTCATCACGAACAGATCTCCTCAATTCGATGACCATACAAGGTTCTTCCACTTATGATGGAGATTACTAATCTAGCAATTATGCTTGGGGCTCCCGCACGAGGGATAAGCAAGACGTACTCTTATCTTGAGCATTGCATCACTCGCATTGCTCGAATCCCTAAAGAAAAGCAGAAAGTGTACAACTCATGGGTGACTTTGTTGGAGTTCTCTTTTGAAGTAATCTAAGGTGTTTGGAAGGAACTGCAGAAAGTATTCAAGAGCAATAAGTCCAGACGGAGTCAATTCTCCTCAACAAGGATATTCATTTAGTTTCTTTATTGCATTCTCATTTGTAACATTTCATTGTTTGTTTAAGCATTACTAGCATGTAAAAACTTGTTAATTTCTGAATGAAAATCATAATACATTGTTTATGTTTGTCTTGAAGAAACCCATTCGTTTTCACTCATAAAATGTTTTTGGCATTACGATACCAACTTTACTAATCGCGTGCTTACGCAAAAAGCTGAGGGAGAATGATGAAAAATAAAAACGCAAAATTTCTAATTATGTGCTTTTGAATAAAACCCTACTGAGGATGTACATGCATTAATTCAAATCCCCAAACACCGGAGATATAAGGGAGATAGACCCTCGTTAACCCCTTTGAGCCTGGGAGTAGGAGTTTCTTTTCTAATCATAAAAAACCCTTATTTTAACCCTGGGGCAGGGTAGTGTTCATTTAACTTGATCGAGTGTTCAAAACTCACCAAAAGGATATGCATCCAAGGATACAACAATGGTTATCCTTCCAAAGGTTGAGGAATCTCAAAACCGCAATGATCATCCTTATTCCATCAAGAGATCAAGAGATAACGATACCACAATGGTAGTCCTTCATCAATCAAGAATGAGGTAGTCACAATCTTTCAAACAAATCGAAAGCAACACAACATCACACGACTTGTTCAAAAAAGAAGAATTAAAAAAAAAAGGAGAGTCCGCTAAGTCAACAACATGAAAATAAGTGACTTAGGCAAAATTAGGGCATCCCGCTGGACTCAAAAATAAAAATTCAAAAGAGTTTGTCCAGGAAAAAGTTAGGGAAATAAAAAAGGAAAAGCAAAGCAAAAGCGAAAAACAAGGATTACAAAACAAAGATCCTCATCAAAAGAACAAAGTCGTGTGACCGGACACCAAAAAATGAAGGTGAGTGACTGCCATGTCCGAAAAACCTCATTGATTCTTCAACCATCTCAAAATTCCTTGTGAGGGATGAACGTTCGTATCAGGTTAAGCTGAACATAGGACCGGAGAACATCACGAAGGGGGTGGATACAAATAATTTTGAGCCTAAAAATCCTTTGTTTTTAAAAAACCGTGAACCCGGCCAAGTTACAACCCTTAAAAGTCCTAATTGAAGTAGGGTTTATTTCGAAAAACGCACTCCGATGAGATGGTGTTTAACTGATTCCCAATGAAGTGCAACCCACATCCATGTTGGTATCGTATGTTTCCTTTATCTTTCATATGCCAAAATCGAGGTTGTGTCAAATAGTGATTCATTCACAAGAAGTCGCAACCTCATTTCATAAAAAGT
Organism: Vicia villosa; assembly: GCF_029867415.1. Taxonomy (NCBI): domain Eukaryota; kingdom Viridiplantae; phylum Streptophyta; class Magnoliopsida; order Fabales; family Fabaceae; genus Vicia; species Vicia villosa. The sequence goes on from NW_026705334.1 coordinate 610,555, forward strand.
TTCTTTAAAAATTTCAAGGCTAACATACACTTTGCATTAGAATTATCATTCTTAGAATTAACATTCTTTTGCATACAAAACATCTGCTTAAACATCAAAGAAATTTCAAGATGAGAATCAGTGAGTAACTTGATCATGTTAAAGTAAAGAGACTTGAGAACTCCGTGGAGTAAAAAGCCAATCATTCCAAATGTTGACCATCAAGGGGCAAGTTACCTGAAGAACTCCATTGGGCATGAACAGTTAATGCAACTTGATCGATTACCCCGAGGGAAAAGTTTGAAGACTCCGTTGAGCGTGGTAAAGTGGTTTCCATGTTTGTGTGACTTCAAAACAAGGAACTTGAGGATTCTGATAAGATGTGTAATTAGAGGCAATTGAATCGAGGTTTGACCTCCCAAATTCAGCATATCTGGGGCAATCACGTCGATAAATCTCTTCAAGCTTTGATCAATCTGGGGCAATCAAGTCGAGGAATCTCTCTTGAGTTTGACCAATCTGGGGCAGTTAAGTCGAGATTCGACAAATCTCTCCAAGGATCCTTTGGGGCAAATTCCTCCATAAGTCACGAAGCTTGGGGCACAATTCTGAGTTTTTTGTCGCTCCATGACCACAGGAGTTTATTTCTCCTGGAACCTTGGTCTCTCCCCAAGCATGGAGTCTATTTCTCCCGAGAGTTTGTTCCATTCCTCAAATATAGGAGTTTATTTCTCCTAGGAGTTGTCCTACTTCCCTAATCAAGGCTCCTTATCTGGATTTCTCATCCCCAGTATGGTGAATCAAGGGAATCTCCTTAAGCTGAAAATCCTCCAAGCAGTGGCACATGGTGAGAAGTCAGAAATCATTCTTCAAGTCAAAGAAAAGTGCATCTTACAAATCAAAGTCCAATGTCTATTGGCACCTCCACATGATTCTTAACACTAAGGGGACTCTCCCTGGTGTTTATCACTCATCAATGCCTTTATTTGGCACTCTGCATATAGTATTCATTGCATATAACATTGCATCCTCAAAAGCGTAGCATATCCGTCAAGCCGGATCATTACGCCATAGAAAAATTCAAACATGCATACAAAGCATAAGCCAGATAATACAAATCAGCATTCATTCAAGACAACGATACTTCCCCACATAAAAAGTTGTCCTTACAAACTCCGATTGATATCTGCTACCACATTGCAAATCTCCTTATGCCACGGTGCCAATACCTGGTGTCCTCAATCCCCAGAAGAAGTCTCGTTTTTTCTCTCCAGTATGGATCAGACACAATGTCTTTCTTCGTCAGAATCGTTGTCTCCGAGGTTATTTCCCGTGTGCTGCGTGCATATAAGAGTGTGAATGAGGGTGGGCATTCAACCCATCTCATTTTTCAATCGTTTGAATAAACCATACTTGGTGTGTGGCGATTCGAACGATTGCCACTCTTGAAGAGTTACACCCCGCCTTTGGCCTGAGGGATTAATGTAGTTCTTATGCTTCGTAAGCATCAATATCCCCGTAATCCCCCGTGGTTACTGTCATCCTATTGCCGAGTCTAGTCGTCACTAGTCTCCGTGAGCTCTTCCCTCGTACGGGAAAACTTTTCAGATCCAACCCCCGTGTTGTGTATCCTTTGCCTTCCGTCCTGGCAAACCATTTTCAAACCCGATTCTCAATCCCCAGTGAGTCCAATAATCCAAAATCTCAATCTGTACATTCTTGTGATACTCGTCTGTATCTTCTTTTGATACTCGTCTGTATTGACTCCGACACTCGTCCGTGTTATTCTTTTGATACTCGTCTGTATCTTCCTTCGATACTCGTCTGTATTGATTCCAACACTCGTCCGTGTTATTCTTTTGATGCTCGTCTGTATCTTCCTTCGATACTCGTCTGTATTGACTCCAACACTCGTCCGTGTTATTCTTTTGATACTCGTCTGTATCTTCCTTCGATACTCGTCTGTATTGATTCCAACACTCGTCCGTGTCATTCTTTTGATACTCGTCTGTATCTTCTTTCGATACTCGTCTGTATTGATTCCAACACTCGTCCGTGTTATTCTTTTGATACTCGTCTGTATCTTTTTTCGATACTCGTCTGTATTGACTCCAACACTCGTCCGTGTTATTCTTTTGATACTCGTCTGTATCTTCCTTCGATACTCGTCTGTATTGATTCCAACACTCGTCCGTGTCATTCTTTTGATACTCGTCTGTATCTTCTTTCGATACTCGTCCGTGTTATTCTTTTGATACTCGTCTGATCTTTTTTCGATACTCGTCTGTATTGACTCCAACACTCGTCCGTGTTATTCTTTTGATACTCGTCTGTATCTTCCTTCGATACTCGTCTGTATTGACTCCAACACTCGTCCGTGTTATTCTTTTGATACTCGTCTGTATCTTCCTTCGATACTCGTCTGTATTGATTCCAACACTCGTCCGTGTTATTCTTTTGATACTCGTCTGTATCTTCTTTCGATACTCGTATGTATTTTCTTTCGATGCTCGTCTGTTTCATTCTTTTGGTACTCGTCTGTATCTTCTTCCAACACTCGTATGTGTCATTCTTTCGATACTCGTCTGTATCTCCTATTGATGCTCGTATGTGTCATTCTTTCGATACCCGTCTGTATCTTCTTTTGATGCTCGTATGTGTCATTCTTTCGATACTCGTCTGTATCTCCTTTTGATGCTCGTATGTGTCATTCTTTCGATACTCGTCTGTATCTCCTTTTGATGCTCGTATGTGTCATTCTTTCGATACTCGTCTGTATCTCCTTTTGATGCTCGTATGTGTCATTCTTTCGATACTCGTCTGTATCTCCTTTTGATGCTCGTATGTGTCATTCTTTCGATACTCGTCTGTATCTCCTTTTGATACTCGTCTATATCTTCTTTCGATACTCGTATGTATTTTCTTTCGATGCTCGTCTGTGTCATTCTTTTGGTACTCGTCTGTATCTTCTTCCAACACTCGTATGTGTCATTCTTTCGATACTCGTCTGTATCCCCTTTTGATGCTCGTATGTGTCATTCTTTCGATACTCGTCTGTATCTCCTCTTGATGCTCGTATGTGTCATTCTTTCGATACTCGTATGTATTTTCTTTCGATGCTCGTCTGTGTCATTCTTTTGGTACTCGTCTGTATCTTCTTCCAACACTCGTATGTGTCATTCTTTCGATACTCGTTTGTATCCCCTTTTGATGCTCGTATGTGTCATTCTTTCGATACTCGTCTGTATCTCCTCTTGATGCTCGTATGTGTCATTCTTTTGATACTCGTCTGTATCTCTTTTGATGCTCGTATGTGTCATTCTTTCGATACTCGTCTGTATCTCCTTTTGATGCTCGTATGTGTCATTCTTTCGATACTCGTCTGTATCCCCTTTTGATGCTCGTATGTGTCAGTCTTTCGATACTCGTCTGTATCTCCTCTTGATGCTCGTATGTGTCATTCTTTCGATACTCGTCTGTATCTCTTTTGATGCTCGTATGTGTCATTCTTTCGATACTCGTCTGTATCTCCTTTTGATGCTCGTATGTGTCATTCTTTCGATACTCGTCTGTACCTCCTCTTGATGCTCGTATGTGTCATTCTTTCGATACTCGTCTCTATCTCTTTTGATGCTCGTATGTGTCATTCTTTCGATACTCGTCTGTATCTCCTTTTGATGCTCGTATGTGTCATTCTTTCGATACTCGTCTGTACCTCCCCTTTTGATGCTCGTATGCGTCATTTTGTCGATACTCGTCTGTATCTCCTTTAAAACACTTGTCTATCTTACCTTCCCACCAGACATACTTCTGCTCCGACCACTTCCATGTAGTAAACATTTCCTTTGAGAACCTTGTATTGGCACCTTGGGCTACGTTACAAGCTCTCACCATTCATCCACTACTCACTGTAACTTCTCCACCAGAAAAAAGAAAAAAAACAATTCTCTTTCCCCAGCAGATATCAAAACAAAAAATAAGGATAACACTTACACCATCTTCTCTTCAGGACAAATTTCAGGTCTTGATATTTAATCTTCTTCTACCTTGAATGTTCGAAAGGCTAGCGCCAATCTCACCTTCAGGTTTAAGACGATTAAATAGGGGCAGCTGTCATACCCCAAATTTGTCCTACCCTTAATTTCTAACTGGCTTAGACTTTGCATTCATGTAAATATCCTTTATTAGGTCATCTAACACATCATGCATCATTAATCAATAAATTTGGCTTGGGATCAAGGATCTTGGAAATTAGAATTTCTACTTCTATCCAACTTGATTCATCTGGTCACTCTTGGGCATTAGACTATGAAATTGAAGGGTTCAACTGAGGATCTTAGGAGCTAGGGATGTTTCCTCTCAAGCCTCATCATCAATTTTCATTCAAGTTTGCAAGATGAAGATATGACACTACAAATTTATCACTTGATTCAAGTTTGGCCAATTGAAGAATATGAAGATTGAAATTTTAAGTGAAGCATAATGGAGGGGAAGTTCAAGATTCAAACTGAGTTACATAGAGTCAAATTGTATTTCAAAAGTCAAAATCCATTACAAATACAAGAACATATTCGTCTTCATCTTCACCCCATCATGTCAAAAGTACATCACACTTCATGCCATAACCTATAGATACATTTTAAAACAACTTGCTGCACTAGTATGCCGCCACATAATCACCATTACATTCATCACAGTAGCATCCAAGTTCATTATAAAAAAAATCCTATCATCCTTACATCTATCACATTACTACCAGGAAAACCACATATAAATATCCTAAGTCCATTCCTAAAACCTTCATGTTTCCATATAAGTCTTCAAGCTTTAACTCGCAACTTCATCCAAATCTGTCCAAGATAAAAGCCATAAAAACAGTCCCATCTTCAAGCTTGCCAACTTCAAACCATCTTATGTCCTCAATTCATAAACCTGCATCACAAAAATCAAGAGCAGACCAGTACAAACATCAAGATACAATCCACATAAGTCCTCCATTAAACATACATGTACAAGTTTTTCAATCAAATCAAAAAGAAACAGTTCAGCAAATCCGAACTATCTCGCACAAACATCACCATTCATCATTCATGTCAATTCACCATGTGATTACCATCTAACTAGCTTGTCCACAACCCCTGCCGCATTTTATCCAAACCCCATACACTCATAGCATTTGAACCAACCCTGCATGTATATTTTCAACATAACAGAACCTGTCATGATTCAAAATACTTCACAAAAAGAGACCTAACAATCCCTGCATCATTCAAAAACCAGGCCAAAATCATCATAAACTCGCATTATAATTCATGCACAATCGTCGCACACTTTCACAATCCTATCCGAACTCATACTTAACCATTTAAACCTCATCCATTCCCAATAACCAAACTTAGTTTCACATTCAGCAGCTATTAACATTCGACTTACATCAATTGCAAATTACCATTCTCTCTAAACTTCCCATAAACCTCAAAACAGAATCAACAACTAACTGTTTTAACTACCTATAACAAACTTTTAAACCAAAACTAACTTCACTATAACAGAATTCATACCTGTGATAATTAAACCCTCAACTGTCAAAAAACCAATTCAGTTACAAACTAACCGAATTCCAAACTGACCTAACTAACTTGTCACACCTATAATCAGCTTCCCAGTACTCAATAACTAATTCGTAACTGACAGATCCCCACCCTTAATTCTCTAACCGATTTCAATCCAAGGGCTCACAAAACTTCTCAATCCCTAACTGATTTCTCACTACTCTAAATCTCTATATAACAGGACCATCACCCTAAAGCTCAAGGTTACACGCTTCATTCATCACAAGCACCCTTCATCCTCTTCCACTCTAAATCCACATTCTCTCTAAACTCCACGCCATTTCCACCATTCATCCCTCTCCCTCACCTTCACCAAAGCTCATCACCACCATTGTTGGAGTTTCAACCTCTGAAACTCCTTCAACAGAGCTAAACCACTCGCACCATCCTCACACACTCAATCTCAATTCCTCTCAACACGTAGCAATCAACAACGCTCTGAATCTCTCTCAATCATACCGAGTTCATTTCTCGCAATGCTTTCAGAAGGACTTCAAAGAAGGAGAGTAGGCGAAGAAGGGGAACGTTAAAGCAGAAAAGGTTACCTGAAACGTAGTCGCTTGCCTCTGATATTTTCGGTTCCATTCGAGCATCTTGAAGAATCGTCATCACCGACTCGTACACCCTTCGATTTTGTCCTTGTGGTTCTAGCGTCTTTCGGTTAGGCCCGGCATAGGGTGAGTCGCCGTGAGTTTGATGAATTGAGGTTTTGAATCAGAAGAGATGTTTAAGGAAAGAAGTCTTTCGATTGGGAAGGACGGATGTTGAATCGGAGAAGAGGTCTTCGCCGTCGTCGCACGGTGAGAAAGAGAGGGAGTCGTCGTCCGTAGCTTTGTTCGGTGAAAGCAGAAGAAGAGCTGAGAGATCCAAACGGAAGGGATAAGTATGCCACCGCCGTACTGTGCCGTCGCCGTTGATGCAAAGGAGTCACCGCCGTCGCACAGGAGGCATCGTGCACGAGCTTACACGAAGAAGAGAAGAAAGAGATCTCAAAGGTCACGTTATAATTTAGCCCTAAACCCCTTTTTCATATAATTTAATTTGGTATATTGTTTGATTAGCATAAAGTTTAGTTAGTAGAATTTAATTGATATTAAATGAGTCATGAATTTGAACATTAATACACTAACTGATAGAATTTGATTAGAATAAAAATCTGTAAATATAAAATCTAAATGGTGATGGATCAAACAAACAACAACCATAGGCCTTCCTGTGCAAATCGTTGGGCCTTATCCCTTTGGCCAAACACGAATTGCTTCTGCATACCCCCCATAGAAGCCCAATACGTCACTCTCTTTTCTTTTGGCTAGACAAAATTGATACAAAAACCAACAGTTGGGCCAATACCCTTGGGCCCAGGGATTTTCTATTCACCACCATAACTTCAATATCACACCCCCTGTGTTCACATACTTTCTCCTTGTAGAATTAGGTTCTTTTCATTTTTCTTTGGTGATAAAAAAACAATAAAATCAATAAAAATTTCCTTGTTAGATTTTAGATCACTTTTGAGAATTAATTTTAGTCCCTTTAATTGGATACCTTTCACATATAAAACTCATAAAAATAGTAGTATTTTTTAGTTTCATTTTTGTACTAATGCTTGAATTGTTTTGTGCTAATTCCATGTTACTTTTGTATAATGTTTGTGTGATTTTATTGCTTGTATTTTTGGCCTTATTTTAGGCCTATTTTGTTTTAATGCTCCTTTTAGAATCAACTCCTTACCATGTTAACATTAGGATTTAGACTTGTAAACAACAATAACACTTAGATTAGAATTTAGGATTAGTACCCCATTTCATTCTTTTTCTTTTCGACTTTTAAAATACTTAATAAATACCGATGAAGATCATACCGTTACTATATTTCATAGTAGGAAAGAAATGATTGGGGCGTAGGCCCCGATGTATGTTCTTTCCTACTTAGCGGAGAAGAAATGATTGAGGTGTGAAGCCTCGATGTATTTCTTAACCGTTGCTTAGAGAAACGATTGTGGCGTAGGCCTCGGTGTGCATTCTCTAAGTACTCACAAAAGAACTCCTTTTTGTATTTCCTTTACTTAGCGGAGAAGAAATGATTGAGGTGTGAAGCCTCGATGTATTTCTTAACCGCTATTTAGAGAAACGATTGTGGCGTAGGCCTCGATGTGCATTCTCTAAATATGCAAAACAAAACTCTTTTTGGTATGATCTAAGTCACAAAGTTAAAATCCCCATAAAAAACACCAACCAAAAACACTTAAAACACTAATAAATGGTCAGATTTAAAACAAAGTAAGGAAGTGATGCGAAGCCTTGTAGTAGGTCTTCGTCATCATGGAATTACCCTAAAAGACACAAACCAATCATTTCTTTTTCTTTTGCCTCGTTGGCACCTAAGGGCAATGTTATTTCCGCTCGTACGCATCGTAGGCGATCCCTTATGCAAGAGCGCGAACGTTAACTCCGCCCAACTAAAAAACACAAAAACAAACAGAAAATCGTGAGCCGAGCTACGGTAACTCTGATTCCTGAAAAGGATACGTAGGCAGCGGGGTAGGGCCCGTGCGAGTACAATTCTTTATTTTCCCTACATTTTGCATTCATTCGCATGTAGACATAGACATAGTACACACCCTTTAGATAGAAACAAACATAGGTGGATACCATCGAGTACGATGGGCGCGAGGGGTGCTAATACCTTCCCCTTGCGTAACCGACTCCCGTACCTAGATTCTCTGGTCGCAAGACCCTGTTCTTACCCTTTGTTAGGTTTTCTGATATTCCTTTCCCTTATGGGATAAATATATTGGTGGCGACTCTGTTCATTTTTTCGCGAGCGTGCGACAAGTATCGGCCCTTAAAATGCTTGATAGAGTCTTGGTAAATGGCGAACAGCTTCTTCGGTTGCTTAAAGGACACCCAACTCCACTTGCCATCCGGGTCGCGCAGCCTCTGAAGATGAAACACTCAGAAAAAGAGGGGCAAAGTCGCCTCGACCTCCAAGAAGTCGCACACGATTTCGAAAGCCCTCAGAAATGCGAAAGCGTTGGGATGAAGCTGGGACGGGCATAAATGTAGCCACCTGAAAATGCTCCGTTGCAGATGCGTAAAGGGGAGCCTTAGCCCGACCTCCTTGAAGACAAACTCGTACATAGCAAATCGAGGACCGAGGAAAGCTGAGCAGATCCTCTAGTGAGATTTAGGTTCAAACGCACCTCAGGAAGGTTCCACATTCGGCCCAAGGTCTTCGAGGACGTTAAAGGCCTCCTTGGGATGCGTCGTAAAACGCGAGGCGATTGTTCTCGGAGCAACGGCCACCCATTCCTCGAGCTCCCTCGGGGAAGTCTCAACAACTGGAACTTCCTCATCCTGCGAGCAGCCAATTGCTTCGTCCCCGTCAGATATGTCGAAGACGACATCATTCTTGTTTTCGTCAGCCATTTACCTGAAAAGCAGAGGAAACAGTGAATTCGACTTATCAAATCCACCTTTCCACCGCAGGTCAAGTGAAAGGGCAATGAGAGCAGGCGAGTAAGGACTCCCACCTACATCCAACATCCACGACGCACTCTCCCGAGTCTATCGGATCCGGCCAACTAAAATCAAACTACCTCGATAATGGCCGGCGAACGTATCCAAATCCCCGACAAATTCATACCCTGATCGGCTCATGCAACTATCCTCACTCGTCACACTTAAACTCTCCCCGCCAAATTCATACACTGGTCGGCTCACTCAACTGTTCTCGCTCGTCATAGTCAAGCCTCACTCGGCAAACGCATGCAAAAAGACACTTCATTTCCTAAACCCACTCGGGGCACTCATAAATCTCGCTCGCCGCGCTCATAGCTAGATCATAAATCTTAAATAAACACAAAGGAGAAGACGAGGAACTTACTTGAGAAAGCGGAGGAGAGAAGCACGCGATGGAGAGCAGAGTCCGTGAGCGAGTTTTGGGAGGTTTTAAAATGCTAAGTAACAAATGAGTGATCTTCTCACTCCTTATATAGGGATAGGAGGCCAAAGGGTGTCATGATGGCCTAGGAAGCCTAAGAGGCGTAATCATTGCCTACACCCTAAAGGCGGCTCCCAGCATAGGAAAGCGCAAAGGAAGTCATAAAGTGCGTTAAGAAGTCCAAAGGGTGCAATCAATGCCTGAATCAAAAAACGGCGCTGCAATGATTACACTCCCAACAGTCGCCACCTGTCATGTAATCTCTGACGAGACAAACCGAACGTGTCAATTAAAAACCAAGTGGAGCAGCCACCTCCTCGGCCAGGCTACGCGACCTCGAACCGATCCTCTCTTCGGCTCGTACGTCTCTCTGCAGCAACTCCGCTCCCCGCGAGCCGAAGACTCAACATCCGAGAAGGCCCTAGTTGGCTACGAACGCTCGTTCGTACACGTGCTCGGCCAGCCCCTTGGATAAAGTCATCGCTCCCACAAGACCAATGACTTGGGGGGCTCCTGTTCTGGACTGGGTCGAGCAGGCCCAGCTCTTCTTTCTAGCCGAGCAGGCCCAGTACGTTTGGGCCCATTTCCTTGATTACCGCTTCGAATCAGTCAAGCCTGAAGACCACGTGTCACGCTTCAACGAAGGATTCGGCCAACCTCCTCTGAATCCTACGTCACGCTCATCCAGGACGTGGGTCACCTGCTGACTCAGCCCTAGCAGAGGGTGTTCTGGCAGTTTCCTAGCACGTGGGCCTCCAACTGGATTTGGCCCAATTAGGAAACTTTGGCCCAGCGTTGGGGGCTATAAATACCCTCTTTCACTAGAGGGTCAGGTATCGATTCTTCACTTCTTAAACCCTCTCTCTCTGATAGCTGCTGACTTTAGCATCGGAGAACCTTGCAGGTACCCCCCATCCTGTTCATCAAGCCAGATCCTGCTGCTGTGACGATTCTTCTGATCAGGTACGATCAAGTATCCTAAAAAAATATATAGTTGTTAGAGACGCTAGAGTGACGCTTACGACACTAGGATAGATGATGGGACGTGTGATGGAAATGGTGGTGCAAAGTAGAGAGTCCTTTATCCAGATTTTTAGAGAAGTGGGTAGAATATTGTACTGTAATCACGTGATATTTTTTTGTCATCATATTCTTATCAGAGTCTTTAGATAAGTACTAATGAAACTTGACCAGAGTTCAGAATTATTATCTTTCTTCATAGTTAACAATTCGTTAGAGTACAAAATTCTTCTCGTTACATTATATAGTTTTTATCATAAAAACTCAAAGATTAATTACCGAAAGACTTATTCCAACAACAAACACTCTTATATTAGTTCAAAAACATGGAATTAAATTCCCTACATAAAAGAAAACCTAAGAAGAAAAAAAATGGCATCTAATAAAGTTGGAATAAAACAAATAAAATAAGGCAAATTCTTTGGAACCCATGAGTTTAAGTTGGGTACCAGTACCCTTAGTACAAATTGTATTTAAATTTTAATTTATTTTAAAATAAAATAAAATATAAGAGTGACATGGCATTGAATTTCTCTATTTGATTGGTTGAAGGTACCGCTATCCAACTAAACTCAAGGGTACCGGAGTATTACGGGTGTATAATGTTACATAGAATATAGATATAGATTGAGTCAGCAACCTGAGATTGTGTTTTTGTCTCTTTCAGTGCATTTTTTATCTTCACACTTCAAACCCATCACGTCAAAACTCTCTCCCTCTCTATCTTCTTCACCTCATTCGCTATTTCTCTATCCATCATGAGACGCTACTTCTCCAAATTCATCCATTCGCCAATTCGATTCATCACATCAAATTCATCAGTTCCGGTAAAAATCTCTCTATCTTTGACTTTCTTTTACCTCTCATGTAACTCACTCAACATATAGTTTACCTCAATTGTTCTTCAACTTCAATCAATTTTACTTAGATCTAATCTAAATTGTGATGTTTCTGATAGTTAGTTATATTCATGTTCAAAATTTTGATTGTGAAAATTTGACAGGTGAAATTTGAGACTGGTTCTTATTCTAGTACCAGAATTTGTAATCTTCAATCTTTATTCAAAGGAAAATCTAGTCATTATTCAACAGAAACTTCTGTAAAATCTTGTGATTTGTTATCCGAAGAAAAGCCGAAAGAGAACTCTGTTTCTGATATGTTGGTTGATTCATTTGGAAGGATTCATACTTACTTGAGAATATCATTAACTGAGAGATGTAATTTAAGGTGTAAGTATTGTATGCCAGCTGAGGGTGTGGAGTTAACTCCTACTGATCAGGTTTTAACGAAAGACGAGATTCTGCGAGTGGCTGGTCTGTTTGTGAGTTCTGGTGTGAATAAAATACGGTTGACGGGTGGTGAGCCGACTATCAGAAAGGATATTGAAGATATTTGTTTTGAGTTGTCGAGTTTGAAGGGGTTGGAGACATTGTCCATGACTACGAATGGGATTGTGCTTGCGAGAAAACTTCCGAAGCTTAAAGAGTGTGGACTTACTTCTCTGAACATTAGCGTGGATACGCTTGTACCGGCTAAGTTTGAGCTTATGACGAGACGGAAAGGGCATAATAAAGTAATGGAGTCAATTAATGCTGCGGTTGATCTTGGTTATGATCCGGTTAAGGTATATGTTTGGTCTTGTTTCTTTACGTTTTGCACATTTTTCGCTTTGGTCATCATAGTTTTGTTAAACAGTGGCACGATAGCGCAGGGAAATTTGAACAAATCACAATTGTTTTTGGAAACACTATAGAGAAGTGGAATCTGAACGAATCACTATTGTTCTGCAATATGTTATTTATTGCGATCTGCGATAGACAATATTGGATTCACCTCCGTATCAGTAGTTTCCCTTTTGACTAATTCATAAAGGCATTCACGAATTGCTGATTGATACATTTGAATGTGTCTTGTATGTTTCTGTTGCATTCCAGGTCAATTGTGTTGTAATGCGTGGATTCAACGACAATGAAATCTGTGACTTTGTTGAGTTGACGCGTGAAAAGCCAATTAATGTTCGATTCATTGAGTTCATGCCTTTTGATGGAAATGTTTGGAATGTCAAGAAACTTGTACCTTACTCAGAAATGTTGGATACAGTGGTAAGGTAGAACTCGGACTGAAGATCTCGTTTTGATAGTTTTTTTTAATGGTTTCTTATAGTTGAGAACCTTCATAACCGTCATTTTCAAACAGACGAAACAGTTTGCTAGCTTAAAAAGAGTTCAAGATCATCCGACAGAAACGGCCAAGAATTTCACCATAGATGGCCATAAAGGAAAAGTTTCGTTTATTACATCAATGACTGAACATTTTTGTGCTGGTTGCAATAGATTGCGACTACTAGCTGATGGAAACTTAAAAGTTTGTTTGTTTGGACCTTCAGAGGTATGTTATATTCTAACCAACATAGTTCAGTATATCATGCACGCCACTTAATTTTTGGTGCCCGCAACTCTGTTATAGTCTGTTTTTTTGGTGAATCTGGTTATCGTTGGTGATGATAAGTTGGAGGCTTTTTAAATCCAAAAGATATTGAATCTGATAATTAGATCACATGGGAAATGAAGGATCAAAGGATTGGTATTTAAGGCACATAAATGATTTTTATGAGTATAGTATGAACTTAAACCTTATGTAACACTAACACTTTAGATTGAAGATGTGCCAGATGTCTGACATGTATTGACACCGACACATGAGTTTACATTTTACTATTTCATTTATTCAAATTATTACTAGGGTCGATGTTTTTGGGTCAGTTTCATGTGAGTGTTTGCGTCGATGCTCCAGAGCTTAAGCCTTTAACATGATAAGGTTTAAAAAAGTGTATAAAAGATTCGTATTCGTATAGTTAGCTATGCAATTGTTGGGTATGGTTCTGGATGTTTTCTACTACCTATTTTCAGTTACTTTACAGAATAAAGGAAGATAGAGTGGTAGTATCAGATTGGAACTTTGAACGTGTTATTTCTGTTGTCAATCCTGAATTGTGAATATGATATAATTATATTCTAAATTTTGGGAAAGAGAGAAGCTATTTCGTAAATTCTTAATTTACGAAAATAAATTTCAGGAATTTATTTGCACAGTAAGAAGTATAAAGTACCTTACAGAAAGTGAATTGTTCAAGTCCATCCTGAAGTTTGTTAGTATGGATATATGATTCATAATCAAAAGTAAAAAGATATATTTTTCAGATGCATGGTTTTGACAGAAGACAGGGAAGTTAATGGAAGTTAATTAGATCACATGGGTGAAATGATGGCTGTTCTTCCTATTAAATATGTATAACATGTATCATGTGTAACTGTTGGATTTTCCACCTTACTTGCGGTCCGCCCCTAGTCGCCCTAATTGCGGCACTTTGGCTTGCCTTCATTGCAGAGCCTCCAACACCTTAATTGTGTCGGCTTTGGAGAGGTGGATTTAGTCTCACGTTGCTTAGAGATATGGCATGTGTTGTGTTTAAAAGTGGGAGCAATCCTCAATTTACAAGCTGGTTTTGTAGGGAAGATTTAGGCCCAACCCAAATTCTGAGAGTAACTTTAGAAAAGGATTTACTGTGACAGTCTTACATGGGCTTCTTGTCTTGCACTGCAGGTAAGCTTAAGAGATCCCATGCGGAATGGTGCAGAGGATCACGAGCTTAGGGAGATAATAAGCGCGGCGGTATGCTCTTCTTGCTATCATTACCAAAATTCAGAATTTCATTATGTTGTTTTAGCAATTTTTTAGCATCTTTGCCAGCACTGGTTATTGTCTTTTAATATGATGATATAGCGATAGAATTATATTTACATGCTATTCTAATACAATTTGACAAACTCATCCCTAAAAAGTGTTTTTGCATTCTACATGGCTGTGTACTTGTCATGGTTTTAAATTGCGGCCGCGGTTGCTGTTACGATGCAGCCGCAATTTTGGTTAAAACCATGATACCTGCCCAGCACAAGTTAACAGTGGATGATATAGTACTTAAAAATTGTTGGGTTTATTTAAGTTATTCTATGAGATTGTGTACTATCATGTCTTTTTAGCTTTGCCTATTGTTTGGTTTAGGTGAAGAGGAAGAAACCTTCACATGCCGGTATGTTTGACATAGCTAAGACAGCGAATCGGCCTATGATACATATTGGTGGATAAGGTTTGGTCATTATTTTTTCTTCTCTATATAGATTTTTCGCATTCAATCTCTATGAAGATTGGTTCTACAATTTACTAAAGCACAAAATGATTTGTCTGTGATATCAGGTATATATCGTATACTGTTAAAGCTCGCTCATATGGCAAGACACGAAAGCAGCCCCAACCAAAAGCAGTCTGAATTACGCATTGATCGAGATCTTCACCAATCTCACTCTCCCTGGGGCGATAAGTTTTTTTCAAGTGTGAGCATGCATTTTATTGAACATCTGTACTTTTAGCAAATATGAAAGGGTTGAAGAATAATGCCAATCTGGTATTTGATATTTTGATCATGTTGATCTTTCTCAGTGGATAGTTTATTTAAATTTTGAGGTGGCTTTTTGTTGTATTTATATATATGATGAGTTACATAGCAAATTGGAATTTTGATAAGATTTATAATGCCTGTTATAAATTGATTATATTATCTTTTATGTGTTTGGTGGTTAGTTTTTCTGCCAAGACACGCAAAATATTCTATAGGGAGAGAGTGATGTTACATAAAAAAAGATTATATCTAGAGTCAACTAATGTATTACAGAGAAAATTGTAGTTATATCTATTGAGAAATACATGTTATAATTGTGCTTCCCATGTTCTGGTGATATGAGAATGATAGAAACCTTAGTTGAAAGAGTTTATTTTATGGAAAACCGTTCAACAAAGCCAGAGATAAAACCAAATTGTCCTACAAAATTGAAAATTGAGTTTGATAAAATTATATTTAACATAATTGAATTTAATAATTAATATAATTAATTTAAGTCTATATACATTTATGTTAAAGTGAGTGAATTAAATAACAAATTTTAGTATAAAAATTACGTTTAAATTCAAAAGCTATAAATTTTAATTTAAATTAAATCAATTCTAAAGATTGAGGGCCCGTTTGTTTTGGCTTTTTTTAAAAATGATTTTTATAGTGTTATCAAATTTTGCGAAAAATTTTTTTACAAAGAAATTTTTTATAAAAGCTTCAAATGAAAAATCTGTTTGAATAGTTATTCTTAAAATGTGATTTTAGGTATTTCATCTATTTATGGGGAAAAAATTTGGATATCAAAATTTCAAAAAATCACTTAATTTTGAAGCTATTTCAAATAGATTTTCATAAAAATCATTTTTGAAAAACAACTTTTTGAAAAAATTATGATTTTGACTAAGTTTTGGTCTTCAATTATGTAAGTTTATGTTATAGGATGTCAAATTAAGTGTTTCATTTTAAAAAAAAACGAATATAAGAAAATTTGTAATATTTTGAAAAACGGTTTTAGAAAATCTATTTTCAAAAATACAAAGAAAAAATCCATTTTTTTAAAGCTGAAACAAAGTGGCCCTGAATCAGTTTTAAAAAATAAACACTTAAAATCATTTAAAATATATACGTAGTCTTTCATAGTTTTTCTTCTAAAATTTTCGAAAAACCAACCCACAAATTTGAGAGAAAAAAAGAAATAGAACACATCACAATGCCAATGGATAATTTATGTTGCCGGCTTTGTGAGAAAATACTTTTATTGTTGTTAAATAAATATAAATAAAAGACTTTTGCTATTTAATATATAGACTACTTAAGAGTGTCATGATATGTGGTTTGCCCCTTCACATTTGTATTAGGAGCTGACTTTTTGCCTTCCAAAGTCAAATGTTGTCATAATCTTGAGTAAAACAAAAGTAAACTATACAAACCAAACCTTGACATTACATTTAAGTTTAAAAAAAGCCACTATAGTGGTATCCCATTCATTTAAAAATAAAAAAAGCCATTATATCTTCCTCATGGAAGTAATTAAATAACATAACTATTTGAGTTAAATATTCTTTTATTTTTATAAATATTTCAAATTTTATTTTTAGTGTTTGTTAAAAAAATTATTTATTTTGATTTTACAAAATTTTTATGCATGTAGATTTAGTTCTTATTATTTTCTAAAATTTTGAAAATTGTTTAAATATTCTTTAACTTTTAAAATGAGAAAAATTAAATATGAATTTTTAAATTTTAAAAGATAATGATAAATATTCGAACACAAGAAAATTTTGCTACAATTTCCAAAAGTCGTTTTAAATAAAATGATAAATATTCTAACAATCAAGGTATTTGTAAATTATTTATGGGAAATGCTAACAAGTGCCCCAGGGGCACTCTTTAATAGCTTTAAAAAGTAAATTTTTCTTGGAAATATGCGTAATTAATGCATCGAAAATTGAAATGGTGAACTTTTGAAAGAATATTTTCTTTATTTAGAATGCTTAAAGAGTGCCCCTGGGGCACTCGTTAGCATGACCCATTATTTATATTTGTGACTTTTGATTTACTAGCACTGAAGACAAAAAATCTTCTACCAAGAATAGTTAACGAGCTGGTTATCAAATCAACAAATGTACATAAATGCTCATTATATTACTTTAGCATCAAAAGGACCACTTGAAATTACTACACATTCATATATAATTAATTCTCAATCTTCAATAAGCATAATTTTTTTCTGTGATTAATATTTGTAATTAATATCCACACACCAATTAGCAAGACAAATAACAAACAAAATATCAACAAAAAAAAATCTTAATTTTGATTAAGAAGAGGCATAGTAGTACTTAACTCTTCCATAAAACCATCATATTCTGAAAAACCATCTAAGAAACCATTGAATTTTTCATTTGACTTTGATCTTCTCCATATTTCTTCCTCTTCAGTTTCATTCTTTACACTTACCCCATTTTGCAGACTAAGAAAATCTTTCTCATCTTCTCGCACGATCATCGCCTTTTCGAGGTGTAAATCCATTGAATCTTTGGATTTGCTTCTTGCACCTCCCTTTTCGTGATCTTCTGGCTTTCCTGTGAGTCTTTGAACAAGCTCCCTGAAATTTGCAACATCAGTTTTTATGATTTCTGGAGCATATATATGAATTATTCGGATTTTCGGCTTCGCTTTTGAAATGACTTGTGAATCTTTGTTAACTCCTAGGTTGGAAGATGTTGAGGTTGAATAAAATGTGTGTTGTTTTTTCATGTTTGATTCTGAATGTAACAATATCCTGCAAGAAAACAAAGTACAATTGTATATATGATTCTGTGTTTTGGATAAACAATTCACCAAATTTATAGTCAATGAAATAGTTTAATAAAGAATGCCAAAAAGGGTCCCTCCTATTCAGTTACATATGTAATTTTTGTTTCATTATTTATTTATTTATTTATTGAATAAACAATTATTTTATAGTCATTTAATAATAGATACAAGCAAGATACAAGTGACTAAAGTTGTCAATATTGTGATCTTGCATAAAATCGAGAGAGGATAGTAAGATTATAAAACATAAAATCGTTATTAAAATCGAAAGATTCTATTCAATTATTTTTGTATCATTGAAAGGGGATAACAAGATTGTAAAACATATTATCGTATCAAAAATCGTAAAATATTACTAAAATGAAAAATAATCTACATATTTGAAGTATTTTCTTACATTATATTTTGGTAGAAAACTATATTCTAAGAAAAATGGCCTCCATTTAACCATAACTATTGCGCATCGGTATCTTGTTATCCTTTTGAGGCTATAGTGATGGTGGCGGAAAACGGCCGATCATGGCCAGAATTGACCAATATCATACATAATCAATGGCTTTAGGATTTTTTTTTCCCCACAGTTTGGTTATAACACCGGATTCTACTTAAGATCGGGATATTTGAGTGTGAGTGAGAGTCAAATTATAAAACTTTAAGATCTATATCTAGGGGTGTTCGCGGTGCGGTTTGGGCGGTTTTGACGAAAAAAATCATCCGAACCGCAAGAGAAAAAATCGTGTGGTTTGGTTTGGTTCGGGTGGCTTTTAAAAAAAATCTGAACCAAATCAAACCAAACTAATGCGGTTTGGTTCGGTTCGGTTGGTTCGGTTTTTTACAAATATTTTATTGAGCCATACATACACATATAGATGACAACATAATTTTGTATTTAGACATTCATACACTATCAAATAACAACAAAACTCGTCATATTTTGACAACAATTTTCCATTTAATATGTAAAAATTAAATTAGAAAAAAGTGGAATATTAAACATAAAATAATAGCATAAAACAATATAAAAATTATTATAATGAAATAAAAAATAGAAGAGAAGAGAGATTAGTGAAGGTGAAAAAGAATAAAAAAGAGTTGAGAGATTAGAGAAGATGTGCGATAAAAACGAAACTGAAATACGGAATATTTACATAAAAATGAGAAGGTGAAAAAGGAAAGAATATAAGAGAGTAGAGATTATAGAAGAAGAGGGAAGATGTATGTGGCAAAGAAGGTGTGATACTGTTATTAGAGATTCGAGAAGATTGAGACTGAAATTATATGTGTAAGGATGAGAAAATTGTTCGTAATCATAAAACTAAAGTATAATAGGTTTAAGTTTAGGTTGAATGTGAGTTAAATAAAAGTTAGGTTGTAACATAATGCGGTTTGATTCGGTTTGGTTCGGTTATAAAATACAAACCGCAAACCGAACCAAACTGTGCAGTTTTGTTAAAAAATGACTCAAACTAATCTGAATCGAATGCGGTTTTTTGCAGTTTCGATTTGGTTTGGTTTGGTTTGCGGTTTTCTATTGGGTTGGTTTGGTTTTGAACACCCCTATGACTATATGGAGATCTTGACAACTAAATACAAGCAGTGCATTGAGATATACATTAACCTTTAACAAAAGCCGATATTACTAAGTTGAACGACAAATTTAAATCTCTATTTAATTCTCACAGAGTGTGTGTTTTTAAATGTTATTACCACTAATGCGTCTAAAAAACACATTAATCTCAATGGCTCATCGATTTAATGAATGTACTAATCATTAACTAATGAGTCATTAATAATGGAAGCAATTAATGAATGTACTCTCTCCATGATTTATCTCTGATAAAGTGAAGATTTTGAATGTGACAGCATGACCAAAAATGTGTATAAACTCTGAAAGAAGTGGAAAAGGTGTACCCAAAAATTTGCCTAAATAGAATTTCTGTTGTGTTTATGAAAATCAGCTATGCACACGAGAGTTTTGTGTGTCCTAGTTTGCAAATATTCTTGCAGTATACCATGTGCACGTGTGGAAGTGGTGGTCCCTTCTGTTTTGCACGTGAGTAGTAATTAAAGATTGTGTCAGTCACGGTTACTATCATATGCAATGTGGCCTACATTGTGTTCTACAAAGAGCTATCAATTGTACTCTTTGAAATTTGAATCCTATGATCAGGTACTTGATCTGTTTGTTTATCATCATTTTGACCGTGTCATAACTACAATTGAATCCTTAAACATAAATACTTTTGATTGGTTATCAAAATTGACCTTAATCGATAATCGGAGAGATGATGTTACTGATGAGAAGAATGATAGCTCCGTTGAAGGATGATATATTTGCAAAAATATAAATACTTTTGATTGATTATCAAAATTGACCTAAATCGACGATAGAAAAGATAGACACATGTATAAGAATAATTATAGCTTCAATTAAAAATGATGTAATCATCTAATTTACGCGTGTGCGTCTCTAAGAGCATCTCTATAATATAATGTGTAATATTTATGTTTAATAGTGAGTCATTTGATCTGAACTAGATCTAAATATAGTCCAATTGAAAACCCAAGAGAACCAAAATGTATTTTGTCCACATTACACAAAAGAAAGTTTGATGCCATTTTAACAAAATATTATTTCAAATTTAATCAGTAGAGTTTACTCTCGTAGAAATTCAATCAAGAGAATCAACTTGTCTTATTTTTCATTCAACTCTCTTAATTGGTTTGCTCATAGCTCTTGGTACTCATGATTATTTATCTTTCATTCTGCAAGCATCAGGGAGGAACGCGGTGTGACTCTGCAGGTGCAAACAACAAAGAGTTATTTTGTTTAAATCATGTTGGGGCCTCATTAAATTGTGACGTGATTTTCCTAAAATTCAGCACGACGCATTAGATTAATGAAGCATCGCTGCACAATTCTATCAAATTATTTGCTAAATTTTTCCCGTGATCAAAGAAGAACATGACACTATCTTAGGATGCAAACAATGAAGAATTGGTCTATTTAACTTGTGCTGCAACCTCATAAAATTGTGGTGTGATTTTCTTAAAACTCATCAGCACCCATCAGATTAATGAATCATCATGCCACAAATTTATATGATATATTTAGCTTAATTTCCATAAATATTATTAGCATTTTTATTTAATTATGTTATTTTATTCATCTGATTATTTGCTTGAGTACAAGCAAAGGTTCAAGTATGGGGGAGTTTGATAACACAAATTTATATGATATATATAGCTTAATTTCCATAAATATTATTAGCATTTTCATTTAGTTATGTTATTTTATTCTGGTATTATGCGGGTATTTTCCTTTGTTTCAGGTAATGAGTCTGCACGAGCATATTTGTGAAAAGAAGAAGAAACAGAGCAAAATCGATTCATATTTATTAAAGAGAAGTGAAAAGAGGAGCAAAAGAAATCTGGAGGTGCAAACATACAAGACCCAAAAGACATAGTGGAAGCCCAGCCCACGCGGGAGCTGAAACTCCCACTACTCAAAGGGAGACGCCCGTCTCCAAGGACTCGTTGCCACGTCACTAAAGAGGAGACGCCCGTCTCCATGCTTCCTAAAAGATCTCCACTTGAGACGCACGTCTCCAAGTGTTTGCCAAGTCAAGTTCAAGAGTGCATACGCACGTCTCCAACTCAGTCAAAATAGGGTACGTAAAATCCGGAAGAAAAGGCACAGCGTGGGAGAAAATGACCGTTACTACTCAGCTATAAAAGGGAACTGATAATTCACTATCAGGGTCCGAGTTTTTGCACCATAATTATTTTTTCTTGTTTTCATAGCTTCCAATCAATTTCCTTTCTAGCATTTTACTTAGCATTTTTGTTTCCTTTGTTCTTTTCTCACAACAATTTCTACACCGGAAATTGTTGTGAACCTTCAACAGATCTAACCTTACGTTAGATTTAGTTTTATTTCCTTGTTTAATTTACGCCGAATAATTTCTGAAGAACGATCCAACCGACCTGTGGTGGAAGTTCAAGTACTCGAAGATTCAAGTTTTATTTAATTCAGATTTACATTATACAGGTTTCTATTTACCGCTTTAATTATTATTTTGTTGCATGATATATTGTATGACAATTAATATGCCTAAAGTTATGAATCGAATTTATTTATGCATGTTTAACCGTATCAATATGTCTGGCTAATTTAATTAAGATATCGGTATGTAAAGTAATTTAACCGTAGGGATTCGAAATAAACTGGCTTAAATATGTTTTATTAAAAATCACTCCTTTCTGGTTTTGTGTCTAATTTAATTAGCTAAAGTTATAAAATCAATAGAGCGAGAGTTTGAGATTTTAGAACTGATAAAGGTTAAAATCAACAGAGCAAGAGTTTGAGATCTTTAACTGGATAGTAGACATAGAACATTAGTTTTAAGGACAACGATAACGTATTAAAACTAATTAGAATTTATTTATTTTCAAAAAGTGTTTTTAAACTCGACACGGGACAGCGAGAGCGTACGTTAGGGAATACTAGCATGATCCGAGTCAACAGAGCGAGAGTTTGAGACTAGGAGATTTAAGTAAATAACCTCTTCATGAAATGAGCATTTTATCAACCGTGATGTTTTCAAAAAGCTTTTCTAAATCTAATGGGACAGTGAGAGCGTACGTTAAGAGTTAGGATAGTAGTCTAAATCAACAGAGCGAGAGTTTGAGAGGAGGACTTTTAAATGACAGAGTTAATAGAGATTTTTAATTAAATGAGAACTGTAGCCAATGGAACTTCGGATCACCTAAGTTAGACGAAATACATACTGATATCCGCTTATTATTATATTTCTTAGAATAAAGATTTTTAGTTCCCCTTTAGAAACAACTCACGTATTTTTTGCGTTAGCTTTACATAGTAACCTTAGATAACGGTAGGTCGATTCATAGTCCATGTGGATTCGATATCTTTTAAAATGACACGACTGTGTACTTGCAGACATTAGATTAATAGACACGTAAAGTCGCGATCAACACACAAAGCCTAAACTATTTTCAAAATGGGTGTGATTAAATCAACTATAGCAGATGCAATTCTAACATTAATATTTGTTTTCTTCATCTCAACACTAAGAATTCTCACTTCAAAAACAGCTTTCCTCCTCAATCTTAAACCAGTTTCACTACCAGGCCTATTCATCACAACCATCCTAAACACAATTTCTTAATCTTCAACCAGTTTCACTGACAATTTCTTAAATAACATAGAATAAAAATTAACAGTAATGCTAGTACAGTAGTAGAGGGAATGTGAAATCGACTCACGAAGAGAGAAGAAGAAGTGTGATAGTGGTGGTCAAACAGGTCAACGGAGGCGGGGGTTTCTGTTAGTCTATAGAATAGTGGAAACAGTGGCCTATCCCACCTTGTACCCGTTCCGTTTTTGTCGTTGTTCTGTACTCAGCCGCGAAGTGAAGGAGAAGACGAAGAGATTTGTGAGGCGGTGAAGGAGAAGACGAATTGAAGAACAGCTTACCTTGAATTTTGATTATGGAGATGCGAAATACGAACGACAGTCAAGTCAAGTTGGGGAACTGACACCGTCTTCGCGGTTTACAGAGATGGAATCAACGTAAACTAGTTACTATGGTGACAGTATCATCGAAATTCAGAATCGATTTCGTGGAAGGCAGAGATTTTTGTGGAGAAGCAATTGCGGGGCAAGGAAATAGCTTTAGTCAGAGTAGCTTGGGGAGGACCAGCTGATGGAAACGTCACCTGGGAGTTAGAAAGCCAGATGAAAGATTCCTATCCGGAACTATTTGCTTGAGGTATGTTTTCGAGGACGAAAACTCTTTAGTGGGGGAGAGTTGTAACATCCCAAAATTTCTAATTTAATTAGTTTAATTTAATTTTAAATTAATTAATTTGAATTAGCATTTTATTGGAGTTATGTGGAAAGAAAAATAAAATGTTAAGTTGTTGGGCCTTATGGCGGAATAAGTAATATGGGGGTGTAAGTGTGAGGGAGCCCATTTCTAATTTTATGTTTTTCATAAAATAAAGGAAAAACCAGAGGAGAAAGAGTTAGAACGTGAAAAACAAGAAGTTGTGAGAAAAGGAGCTGAAGAACGTGAAAGAGGATCAAAGAGGAAGAAGACCCATCCAAGGATTTGGCTAAGGTAAGGGGGGACTTGTCTAATTATCATCTATTATCGGGTTAGGGGTTGATAATACTGAATAGATGTAGAATTCGGGTCGATTGAGTCATATGACAGGTTTAGGGATTGAGTCCAATTGTGTGATGTTTGATCCTATAATTGAATCCATGATATTTATGTTGTTATGATCTCAATTGATGTGTAATCGATGTATTATGAGGTGTTTTTCGTGTTGTTTGTGCATTCTATTTCCCTAGGTTCGTACTGGTATGAATTGGATGAGTTTGGAATGTATAGAATGTTATTTTCTGCAGGTTGGGGTTTCTGAAATCGCCGGTTCGCGCCGCGTGCATAGGGTTGGCGCCGCGAACAGGTGGGCAGAATGCCAAGAAGTTGTGATACGCTCAGGTCGCGCCGCGTATCTGTGTTCGCGCCGCGAAGGCGTAACTTTTTCTCGTTTCGCGCCGCGTGCAGATGTTTGCGCCGCGAACAGCTTGGCAGAGAGCCAAGGATTCTTGGATCGCTCAGTTCGCACCGCGAACTGGTGATGGCGCCGCGTGCTGTTGGTGTTTTGAGATATTTTTGAAAGTTCAAAGATGCATTACTTTTTAACTGTTGGTCCGTTTGATGCGCCGTTTCGAGCTAAACGAACCTTATAGACTAATCTATGTATGCTATTCTTATTGAGTATGATGATTGATGCAAATACGTGTATGTTTTGTATATGATGATGATGGAATTGTGATTGAATGATGTTAATATATATGAACATACTTGAATGATGATGATGATGTTGATGATTGATGATGATGATGGTATAAGTATGTTGTATATGTTGCATTCATTCATGTTCATTGATGATACTGTATCCATAAGGGTGTGTTAGATCAGTGAAGGGCATGATTCCCATTGTGTGGAATCTGTGCTGGCAGGGCCGTATCTTGGATGATGTTGGATCGGTCATGGGTTACTCCCATATGATGATGTTGGTACCACATGCATAGTGTCAGTTCATACATATGCATAATTTATAACATGATTGGATGCATTCCAGTGTTGTAAATGTTGATGATGTGTTGATTGTTGTTTGATTGTTTTGAATGTCTGTTTATGAAACAATTGGGTGAATGATACAACTGTGATGTGTTATTGCTTTATAACCTTATAACATTTGTTAATTATGATGAGACTCACCCTTACATGTTGTCATTTTCAGATTGAGGATAGCGGCTGTTCGACTCGGTGAGGATTAGCTCATGAGTCAGTAGTTTAGTAGCGTCAGGTGTCATGCTCTGATAGTTGTAACACTGGGGACGCGATTGTTTAGAGTTTATGATTATGACTCTAGTTATGTTTTGATGTTTTGAAGGATAAGTTTTAAAGATGTTAAACTTAGTCCGTTTTTGATAAATTTCCGCTGTGTTAACATGAAACGTTTTAATTTATGATGATTACCTTAGTGAATGCATGACATGACTGAATGATGTTTAATTATTGTGAATTGTGGCACCCTTATTTCATGTACTCTGAAAGATTGTTTTAAATTGCCGTGGGGTTAGTAAGGGGTGTTACAATAGTGGTATCAGAGCATAGTCGGTCGTTATGACCAGAGTCTTAGTGTCAGTTTTGTTTCCTGTGTATGCGACTAGTAAGAGTTAACTGTCGATACTTCTGTTCTGATTAAATTGGTTGTGATTTAAGCAGAACAATGGCTGGAAGAGGAGGAAGAAACGACGATGCTATCGCTGAGGCTCTGGGCATGATTGCTGGTGTGCTGGGAGGAAATGCCAATGGAGCTGCGATTGGTGCTGACAGGCAGCTGAACAGTTTTCAGAGGAACAATCCTCCATTGTTCAAGGGCACGCATGATCCCGAAGGT
This sequence comes from Vicia villosa, assembly GCF_029867415.1. Taxonomy (NCBI): domain Eukaryota; kingdom Viridiplantae; phylum Streptophyta; class Magnoliopsida; order Fabales; family Fabaceae; genus Vicia; species Vicia villosa. The sequence continues at coordinate 636,379 of NW_026705334.1, forward strand.
GCTCAGAAGTGGCTTAAGGAGATCGAGAGAATCTTCAGAGTCATCGATTGTGCTGAAGATCTGAAGGTGAGATATGGCACTCACATGTTGTCTGAAGAAGCTGACGACTGGTGGATGACTACCAGGACTGAACTGGAAGCTGATGGTGTGGCTATTTCTTGGGATGTGTTCAAGAGGGAATTTTTGAGAAGGTACTTTCCTGAAGACGTAAGAGGTCGAAAGGAAATTGAATCTCTGGAACTAGTCCAAGGTAGCATGACAGTACCAGAGTATGCTTCGAAGTTCGTTGAGTTGGCGAAGTACTACGTTCACTACAACAACGATGAAGCTAGTGAATTCTCGAAATGCATCAAGTTCGAGAACGGTCTCCGTGATGAGATTAAGCAGGGTATCAGATATCAGAGAATCCGGAGATTTGTAGACTTGGTGGACTGTAGTAGGATCTTCGAGGAAGATAATCTCAAGCTGAAGTCATCTCACTCTCGCAAGTTAGTTGACAGAAAAGGGAAGAAGCCTATGGATAAGGGTAAGCCATATGGTAGAGGTAATCCAAAGACTGGTGGTTGGAAGAAGCCTAGTGGGGGAGACTCTAGTGCTTTTGTCAGGTGCTATAACTGTGGTGAGGTCGGGCACCGTAGGAATGAGTGCAAGCTGAATCAGAAGAAGTGCTTCAAGTGTGAAGAAGTGGGTCATGTTGCCGCTGATTGTAAGAAGAAGATTGTGACTTGTTACAATTGTGGTGAAGAGGGTCACATTAGCCCACAGTGTCCTAAACCGAAGAAGAACCAAGCTGGAGGAAAGGTCTTTGCTTTGTCTGGATCAGAAACCACTCCGGAGGATAGACTAATTAAAGGTACGTGTTTTATTCATGGCACACCTTTAGTTGCGATTATTGATGCTGGAGCAACTCATTCTTTTATTTCTTTGGATTGTGCTAAGAGGTTGAATTTGGAACTATCTGAAATAAATGGAAGCATGGTTATTGATACTCCGGCGTCGGGTTCAGTAACTACTTCGTCTGCATGCTTGAATTTTCCGGTTGACATTTTTGGTAGGGAATTCGGAATGGACTTAGTGTGCCTTCCGTTGAAACAACTCGATGTAATCTTGGGGATGAACTGGTTAGAATTTAACCGTGTTCACATCAACTGTTTTTCGAAGACAGTAATCTTTCCTGAAGGAGTTCATTCTGATGATCTGGAGATGACGGCTAGACAAGTGGATGAAGCTATCAAGGATGGTGCAACAGTGTTTATGTTGTTCGCATTGCTGAATGTGAAAGAAAAAGTGGCGAATAGCGAATTACCTGTGGTGTGTGAATTTCCAGAAGTTTTTCCGGAAGAAGTGAATGAATTACCGCTAGAAAGAGAAGTAGAGTTTTCCATTGATTTAATTCCGGGAACTAGTCCAGTGTCAGTGACACCGTATCGTATGTCACCGTCTGAGTTGACTGAACTGAAGAAGCAGTTGGAAGAATTACTTGAGAAGAAGTTCATTCGTCCTAGCGTTTCTCCGTGGGGTGCACCTGTGTTGCTAGTGAAGAAGAAGGAGGGTTCAATGAGGTTGTGTGTGGATTACAGACAACTGAACAAGGTTACTATCAAGAATCGGTATCCCTTGCCGAGGATTGATGATTTGATGGATCAGTTGGTTGGAGCGAGTGTGTTTAGCAAAATTGATCTGAGGTCTGGGTATCACCAGATTCGTGTGAAAGACGATGATATTCAGAAGACCGCTTTCAGAACAAGGTATGGACATTATGAGTATTCGGTAATGCCGTTTGGAGTTACTAACGCACCTGGTGTATTTATGGAGTATATGAATAGGATATTTCATCCTTATCTCGATAAGTTCGTGGTGGTGTTTGTAGATGATATCCTAATATATTCTAAGAGTGAGGAAGAACATGCAGAACATCTCAGAATTGTGTTGGAGTTGTTAAAAGAGAAGCAACTTTTTGCCAAACTGTCGAAGTGTGAATTTTGGTTAAAAGAGGTCAATTTTCTTGGACATGTAATTTCTAAGAATGGTATTGCTGTCGATCCTACTAAGATAGAGGCTGTATCTCAGTGGGAAGCGCCGAAGTCAGTGTCAGAGATTCGTAGTTTTCTTGGTCTTGCAGGTTATTACAGGAAGTTCATTGAAGGATTTTCAAAGTTAGCATTGCCGTTAACTAAATTAACCAGAAAGGGTCAGGCTTTTATTTGGGATGTAAAATGCGAGGAAGGATTCCAAGAGCTGAAGAAGAGGTTGACTAGTGCTCCTATTTTGATTTTGCCGAATCCGACAGAATCATTTGTGGTTTATTGTGATGCTTCGTTGATGGGTTTAGGTGGAGTACTGATGCAGAACCAACAAGTGGTCGCGTACGCGTCGAGACAACTCAAAGTGCATGAAAGGAATTATCCGACTCACGATTTAGAGTTGGCAGCAGTAGTGTTTGTTTTGAAATTGTGGCGACATTATCTGTATGGTTCGAGATTTGAGGTGTTCAGTGATCATAAGAGTCTGAAATATCTCTTTGACCAGAAAGAACTGAATATGAGGCAGAGAAGGTGGTTAGAATTTTTGAAAGATTACGATTTTGGTTTGAATTACCATCCGGGTAGAGCAAACGTTGTTGCTGATGCATTGAGTAGGAAGACCTTGCATATGTCTATGCTAATGGTGAAGGAATTGGATTTGATTGAACAATTCAGAGACTTGAGTTTGGTATGTGAAGGTACTCCTACTAGTGTTAAGTTGGGAATGCTGAAGCTGACCAGTGGTATTCTTGAAGAGATCAGAGAGGGCCAGAAGGCTGATGTCGAATTAGTCGACAAGTTGACTTTGATTAACCAAGGCAAGAGCGGTGAATTCAGAGTTGACGAGAATGGTATACTGAGGTCTGGAGACAGAGTTTGTGTTCCTGATGTTGCTGAACTCCGAAGAAATATTTTAGAAGAAGGACACCGTAGTAGATTAAGTATTCATCCTGGTGCTACCAAGATGTATCATGATTTGAGAAAGCTATTTTGGTGGCCTGGAATGAAGAAAGAAATTGCTGAGTTTGTGTATTCCTGTTTGACTTGTCAGAAGTCAAAGGTTGAACATCAGAAGCCATCTGGATTTATGCAACCGATGTTTATTCCTGAGTGGAAATGGGATAGCATATCAATGGATTTTGTTTCGGGTTTGCCGAGAACTGTTAAGAATTGTGAAGCTATCTGGGTCGTGGTAGACAGGTTGACGAAGTCTGCACATTTCATACCGGTAAGAATGGATTATCCGATGGAAAAGCTGGCTCAATTGTATATTGAGAAGATAGTTAGTCTACATGGTATTCCTTCGAGTATCGTGTCAGACAGAGATCCGAGATTTACGTCTAAGTTCTGGGAAGGTTTGCAGAAGGCTTTGGGTACTAAGCTGAGACTGAGTTCTGCTTATCATCCGCAGACGGATGGACAGACTGAGAGGACAATTCAGTCGTTAGAAGACTTGTTACGTGCTTGTGTGTTAGAAAAAGGAGGTGCTTGGGATAGTTATCTGCCTTTGATTGAATTTACCTACAACAACAGTTTTCATTCGAGTATAGGTATGGCTCCGTTTGAGGCATTGTATGGTAGGAGATGTAGAACTCCATTGTGTTGGTACGAAGCTGGTGAGAGTGTTGTGATTGGACCAGAAATTGTACAACAGACTACGGAGAAGATTAAGATGATTCAAGAGAAGATGAAAGCTTCTCAGAGTCGTCAAAAGAGTTATTATGATAAAAGGAGGAAGACACTTGAGTTCAAGAGGGAGATCATGTGTTTATGAAGGTTACTCATATGACGGGTATTGGTCGAGCTTTGAAGTCAAAGAAGTTGACTCCGCGTTTTATTGGACCATTCCAAGTTTCCGAAAAAGTGGAAGAAGTAGCTTATCGTATTGCCTTTCCGCCGATGCTTGCAAACTTGCATGACGTATTTCATGTATCGCAGTTGAGGAAGTACGTCGCGGATCCATCTCATGTGATTCAGGTAGATGATGTACAGGTGAAAGATAACTTGACCGTTGAAATGTTACCTGTGAGGATTGAAGATAGAAGACTGAAGCAATTGCGGGGCAAGGAAATAGCTTTAGTCAGAGTAGCTTGAGGAGGACCAGCTGATGGAAACGTCACTTGGGAGTTAGAAAGCCAGATGAAAGATTCCTATCCGGAACTATTTGCTTGAGGTATGTTTTCGAGGACGAAAACTCTTTAGTGGGGGAGAGTTGTAACATCCCAAAATTTCTAATTTAATTAGTTTAATTTAATTTTAAATTAATTAATTTGAATTAGCATTTTATTGGAGTTATGTGGAAAGAAAAATAAAATGTTAAGTTGTTGGGCCTTATGGCGGAATAAGTAATATGGGGGTGTAAGTGTGAGGGAGCCCATTTCTAATTTTATGTTTTTCATAAAATAAAGGAAAAACCAGAGGAGAAAGAGTTAGAACGTGAAAAACAAGAAGTTGTGAGAAGAGGAGCTGAAGAACGTGAAAGAGGATCAAAGAGGAAGCAGACCCATCCAAGGATTTGGCTAAGGTAAGGGGAGACTTGTCTAATTATCATCTATTATCGGGTTAGGGGTTGATAATACTGAATAGATGTAGAATTCGGGTCGATTAAGTCATATGACAGGTTTAGGGATTGAGTCCAATTGTGTGATGTTTGATCCTATAATTGAATCCATGATATTTATGTTGTTATGATCTCAATTGATGTGTAATCGATGTATTATGAGGTGTTTTTCGTGTTGTTTGTGCATTCTATTTCCCTAGGTTCGTACTGATATGAATTGGATGAGTTTGGAATGTATAGAATGCTGTTTTCTGCAGGTTGGGGTTTCTGAAATCGCCGGTTCGCGCCGCGTGCATAGGGTTGGCGCCGCGAACAGGTGGGCAGAATGCCAAGAAGTTGTGATACGCTCAGGTCGCGCCGCGTATCTGTGTTCGCGCCGCGAAGGCGTAACTTTTTCTCGTTTCGCGCCGCGTGCAGATGTTTGCGCCGCGAACAGCTTGGCAGAGAGCCAAGGATTCTTGGATCGCTCAGTTCGCGCCGCGAACTGGTGATGGCGCCGCGTGCTGTTGGTGTTTTGAGATATTTTTGAAAGTTCAAAGATGCATTACTTTTTAACTGTTGGTCCGTTTGATGCGCCGTTTCGAGCTAAACGAACCTTATAGACTAATCTATGTGATGATGATTGATTGGTTTTTAGAATGATGAAAATACATGTATGCTATTCTTATTGAGTATGATGATTGATGCAAATACGTGTATGTTTTGTATATGATGATGATGGAATTGTGATTGAATGATGTTAATATATATGAACATACTTGAATGATGATGATGATGTTGATGATTGATGATGATGATGGTATAAGTATGTTGTATATGTTGCATTCATTCATGTTCATTGATGATACTGTATCCATAAGGGTGTGTTAGATCAGTGAAGGGCATGATTCCCATTGTGTGGAATCTGTGCTGGCAGGGCCGTATCTTGGATGATGTTGGATCGGTCATGGGTTACTCCCATATGATGATGTTGGTACCACATGCATAGTGTCAGTTCATACATATGCATAACTTATAACATGATTGGATGCATTCCAGTGTTGTAAATGTTGATGATGTGTTGATTGTTGTTTGATTGTTTTGAATGTCTGTTTATGAAACAATTGGGTGAATGATACAACTGTGATGTGTTATTGCTTTATAACCTTATAACATTTGTTAATTATGATGAGACTCACCCTTACATGTTGTCATTTTCAGATTGAGGATAGCGGTTGTTCGACTCGGTGAGGATTAGCTCATGAGTCAGTAGTTTAGTAGCGTCAGGTGTCATGCTCTGATAGTTGTAACACTGTGGACGCGATTGTTTAGAGTTTATGATTATGACTCTAGTTATGTTTTGATGTTTTGAAGGATAAGTTTTAAAGATGTTAAACTTAGTCCGTTTTTGATAAATTTCCGCTGTGTTAACATGAAACGTTTTAATTTATGATGATTACCTCAGTGAATGCATGACATGACTGAATGATGTTTAATTATTGTGAATTGTGGCACCCTTATTTCATGTACTCTGAATGATTGTTTTAAATTGCCGCGGGGTTAGTAAGGGTGTTACATAACCTATCCCTTTACCAGCGCTTCTAAAAGCGCTTTGGTAACCAGCCCTATAGTAGCGCTTCTATAAAGCACTTTGGTAACCAGCCCTATCCAGCGCTTTTTAAAAGCGCTTTCGTAGGACCCCCTATAGCAGCGCTTTTTTCCCTTCATTTTTAGTTTTGTTTTTAGCGAAACCTATAGCAACACTTTTTCCTAAAAGCGTTTTCGTAGGGGTGCTGCTAAAAGACAAATTTGGCGTAGTGTTGGTGATGATGATCCAACATGAGTGTAACAAGGTGTAAAAAGTTCCCATGAAAAAGATGGAAATGAAGATGTGGTAGGAGATGTAAAAGAGAGATTTGTGGGATAGGTAGGAGGAATACTCCATGGATGATATGAAGGTGTATGATAAGAATAATCCATAGGAGGATTTGAGTACATGGATGAAAGCACCAATTGTTAGGATGCAAATTCAAGAACCCTAACAAAGTTAATAAAAGCTCTAAAACTACAAGACAAATAAAACTAGGCTAGAAAATAATGATAAAAGATAACTTTTGATTTCATTGATTATTTTTGTCATCTCTCAATGACTACATATAGTAGTAGTGGATAGTAACTAAAGGCCCAATAACTAATTAAAGTCCACCTCAATAATATTTTAAGGTTCTAAGAATATTCTAAAAAACATTACAAATTAAATAATAATATAAATTATATTTCTAATTAATCATAATCCTTACTCTATCAACATCCTACCAAGAAATTTTGAACTTTCAACTCAATGATTGCAACTCTATCTGTCACGGATATCCTTCCCTAAAAATGTTAGTGGCCGTATATTACATGGATCTAGTGAGGTGCAAAGCATTTGTCCATTTGTTTCTTAATCATCAAGGTACCATGGAAGGTTTAATAATATCCAATTACCTATATGCATGCCATTGATAGGCATATAGACATGGTTGCTGAATGAAGAATAACATTAATCCAATGAAAAAATTTCTCACTAAACCCAAAATCTTTTAGGACCTTAGGAAGGAAATTCCAGTTCAAGTATCAAATGCTTTGGAGATGTCTACCTTGTTTTCTAAGTTAACACCACAGATGACTTCACAACACTTCAATGAGATCCATTTGCAATAACAGATGGAGTAACATCAGTAATATTATCTCAAATTCTCAATTAACAAGAAAAGATAGCTAAAAGTGTAAACCAATACATACCTGAAAAATGACAGAAATAGGAAAATCATCCATACCAGAGCCAAATCAAAACCAAGATCCAAACAGCATATCAAACCATGTTGAGTAACTGAACCAATAGGTGATCTAACAATAAATGAATTTCTTTTCCATTTTGTTTCTTCACTTAACAGCAAACTTGTATTGATCATGGATCTGATTAATCATGCAAACCAGGTTGAAAGGTGAGGCCTCACTGCAAAGGAGTTTTCAACTAAAGCAAAAGTTGAATCTCGACCGCGAGCAACAACAATTCTATTCGCATTCATTGCATCATAAAACCCGAACCATTCATAAAACCTATGTTTACATTCTTTGATGCAGAATATTTAGATAGATCGTTATATTTTTATTTTACCGAAGAACCTTTTATGTTTACCTGTTACCGTTTATAAAAAACAGTTCCATAACACGAAAAGACAAAATGGTATAGAAAGTGTCGATACCTTTGTTCCGCACTAAAACTAGAGATGATCGGAAAGAGTGAATACGTACACAGTTTGTTACTGTGGTTTGCAGCTTCTAATTCGGTAGAAAAGAGATTGATTTGTAAATTAATACTTCAACGCTTAAGTCAGTAAAAAAAATGAGAAGTGAAATTTGAATGAAAAAGGATTTGAATACTTGAAAAATAACGTGCTCTCTTTTGGAACTAGAAGAATTGGTTCGCAACCAAACGCGTGCAATGAGGGGGCGTTATGCAGTTTGCCATCAGATCAATCTGGACGGATAGGATAGAGCACGCGAGAGAGATTTCATGCTAGGTGGGAAAAAGAAACCTACATGATCTGCGCCAACTATCAAAACTTTAATCATTTTTGGACTTCCACGCCTTTGGGCCTTATGAGCGGTCCGGAACAACCTTTATTCATGGTTTTAGGATAAAAAAGAAATTGTGGTTAATTTTCCCGATCGCTATGAATATTGCAACACTCAAACCGAGTGAAATTGAGAAAGTCTTTACCGGATTGCAACGTAAAACATGTGTGTTACAGTTTCGGGCCAAAATGTTAATTAAATATAACTTTAAACTATTATTACAGTTCCACCTATCAATTTGTACATTCACCCTCTGGTTTTACTTCTTGAAAATTTGCATGAAAAAAGTATTAGGCTAAGATTTTGCCAACTCAAGTAACTCGACCTGTATGATATTTGGGCTTTTCAACAATGTGCATTTTCAAAATTAATAAAATCACATATCGCCAAATACCAATAAGTTACGTATATGTGTAGTGATATACAACTTTTTAAGTTGCATATTCAATTCTAACAAGCAACCGTATGGACCACAATCAGAGTTCTTAATAAAAAGTAAATATCAATCCAATTCCATTCATAAATATATTACATCCTAGTTTATTTTCTAAAATAAAAAAACAAATGAATAAAAGAATTTAACACCCCCAAATCAATAATTGAGCTATTACTGTTTAACTAATTTTGTAACAGCCTCTCTATACTCACAATAAGATAAATAATTTACAAATTTGACATGATACAATACTGATTCTAATTTTGAGTAGCTTGTGATTGAGGACTCTTTGTAGAAGGAGAAGGTTCTCCTTCTGGAGGAAAATCGGAAAGCAAAGCCAACATCCGGCGAATACTGAGGGAACGCGCCGGCCTGAAGCTGTTTGATCTCTTGATATCCTTGGAGAATATGTTTGATGAATTTGAAAGGATAAGGTACACCAAAGCTTGGACTAGGAAGAACACAACCACCTTAACCAACATGTCACCTAAGGAACTATCCATCTTTTGAACAAAGTTTGTGTGACCACAAATTAATGTAACAAACTATATATATTCTTTAACGATTACTTGAATCTATGTATGAAAGAAAGGTAGAACGAGAGAAATGTTTTGGTGATGAAATGAGTATTGTTAAATTGAAATAATTTGCATGGAGAAGTCCTTTTTATAGATGATTATAGGTAGAAGCACATGTTGGACCAAAGTTTGGAAAAGTAAGGAAATGATTAAATTATTATTGCATGAGGTTTTGACTTGTTAATTTCACGTTGGGATTGAGGTGGAAGGTTCAATGTTATCCAGAAGGGTGCTAAAATTGTAGACGTGTCAAGATTTTAGTGGCTATGATGAAATGCAATTTAATTTTACAAGGGAGAAATAATTGAACGAGTTGGATTGCTTGTTGTTGACAAGTTAGAAGGAACTTTCCTAGGAGTATAATGTTGGTCAATTTGGCGTCACGGAATTGAAAGTGCTGACTCATTGTTTTAATCCACTTGGTCTCATATATCACCTTAAGATTATTGTATTTACTAGTAATTGATTATTTGATATATGGAAATTAAGACATTTCTAATTTGCTTAGCCATCGCATGACAAAATAAAGTTTGTTGTCATGTGTGATAGTGACACCTATGGTAATTAAATAACCTACCCACCTTGGGGGTCAATAGAACAAACAAATTGAATAAATAATTGAGTTATACTAGTAGTACTTTTTATTTTACCTATACTTTGTGAGACTTGATCAACTGCTTTAAGTGTAGTTGGTTAAAGGTATTTTTTTAAGCAGTTGGTTAGAGGTTGTTAATTTAACTGTCTACAGTTAATTAAGCCATAAAGTGGATGGTAGAAAATATATTTTAATTACTTTTAATGTCCTAAAATGTAAAATTCTTTGCAAAAATCAAATATGGATTTCCAATTAAGTTAATTAAGTTGATTGAAAGAAACAAATAACGTGACTTTTACTACACGAGTAAAGTTCCATCTGAATGATCTGATTCTGTTATTGATAGTGAGTAATAATGACCATACGTGTCATACAATTATGAAATTGGCGGCCAGGTTCTCAAATGAACCATTTTGGCTGGATTGGAAACTTCTTTATTAAGAAAATAAAACCATTCAAAATGCCTTATGGGGGACGTCACGGAATAAAGTTAATTAAGGTAGAGAAATTCCTTAAACATCTAGCTAAAAAAACTCTGCAAATCCCACCAGACAAGTTAATTCTGACAGAACAATGTATTTAAAGGCTCTTGCATGTTACACAGCAACACTCAGATGATGCAATCTGTCAACAATCCTGCACGAACATCAGCAATGTAATGTTGGCAGGAAGTAATATTATCTAATAGTATAAAGCAAACAAAAAAAAAACAGCTAACAAAATGTTTCTGTGGAAAAATTCCACTTCAGCAATACAGACAGAACATAAATGGGAGCTGAATACTACAATGATTTTATTGACTAAGATGGATGAGAATTTGGTTTAAGAGAGTCCAGTTTCAAGGACCAACATACAGAGTGGAGAATGGGAAGAGAAATGCACAGCACTTGTGCATTGCATCAATTTATTGTATTTCTAGCTATAACACTACAACTAGCTAGTTGGAGTTCCTAAAAAAGAAGGGAAAAACAGAAGAAGCATAATTGTCGGTGCAGATTTACACTTGATAAGACGATCTTCTATGGTGATACAACTTCAATATTCTTTTAGTACACTATATACCTGCAATTGAATATCAGAAATAGATAATATTAATTCACAACTAAAAGAAGGGCTTTTTAAAGAATAGAATATGGATGACTAGTAAAAGTGACACTAGTGGAGTAGTCACATTATTCCATATAAGACATTCGTACTAACTACTCTGCATCAAATATTAAATAGCCATAATGGCCCAACCAAATAACTAGTTATATAACATAACTAATGACACAGAATAGACTAATGCATATTGCATTCTATTACTATATCTAATAAAATTGGTTGTGGTGTCCTACCCTTCTCCAACCAAATTAATATTTCAACAAAATGAAGTAAGGCTCAATGTTTCCACCTAACAATTAAACATAAAATCTAGTCATTTTTAAGGCAAAAATACAACATAGCAAGAGTTCAGTTTTGACAATCTTGAATCAAGCAATAAATCACCGAACACTCTTATCGTTTTGGCTTGAACGAATGAAATGCATATGATCCAATACAAAATGATGATAACAAAAAGTTTTTACATTTATATATATGCAAGCTGCTGATAACACTACAAATATATTCATGAAAAACTAGTCAACCCCATGCTTCAATATTTTCCTTTCATCCTCGTCTTTGTTTCCTATGAAATTCTTCTTAAGCCACTAACCCAAAGGTGCTTAGCCCCTACACCTGATGTCCCTGCACAGCTACCAACTAAGCTGGCTTAACAAAACCAATTAGAAGTGAAGTGATTATATTTGCATACATATTTGGATAGTTTTAAACAAAATTTTGTCTTTAAGCGTATAATTACTAAAATGGTATTAAAAAATACATAAATATATATTATTTAATTTTTGTTATAATTATATTCTTATATTTTATGTTAATTTATTTATTAAAATATTATTAAATGGACCTTTGGAGCCCAATCTCTCTTCTCTTCTAACCTAGAGATAAAAGGTTTTACTGCTCAACACGAGAGGATGATTAAAGGCTAAGAAAGATGCAATCAAATCTCCTTGTTTCAATTGCAACTTGTGGTTTCAAATGAAAACATTGCAGCAATTTTTGTTTTACGAATATTTTTATCGCTCTTTATTTTAAGTTTAATTTGTAATGCCTTTCTCCCTTCCTTTCTCAACTTTCAACGCTGAAGTACATTTTTCTTGGACTATCAAAAGTTATTGGAATCCAAAATGGTGGCATGACATAGAGCACAAACGGGTAGCTGATTCCTTTTATTAAAGGTAAAAGTTGAGAAACTAGAATATATCATTTTTAATGAGAATAGATTCAATACAGTAATAAATGAAAAGCTACACATAGTTGCTTATATCTGAATCAATCTACAATGGAAAATCGATTTCGAAACCAAGAGTCAAACAACCTTCTAAATCAGGCAATTTGCTTTTGACCTCTACGACATACGTTGTATTCTCTCCAATGTGTAACCAAACATGTACTAAGTCTATATACACATATTCTCTCTTCATGAAAATATTGAACAAAACTAACCAGACCTCAATTTAACGGATTTGTCATGTACTCATGTTTACAGACAGTGGAACCAAGAAACTTAAAAATTACTCTCAATATCGCTTCCATGAACAAATTCAAGTTAAAAGAAAAGCAAAGAATAACCTATGTTTAAAATTTCACCAGCCATTCATGAATCTAGCATGCTTAAACATCAACTTACAGAAAAAGCATAAACAACATCAAAATCTACAATATAGTTACAAACTATCCACCAGAGACTATTTTCTGTTTGAAAATCTAATGTCACACAAAGTGAGTAATCTCCTGCCAAACAAATTTTCTTCATAAACAAGAATTTGTTAAAGGAGCTCAAGTCTGTTAACAATCAGATCAAGACACCTCTAAAACAAAGTGTGTCCGAAGCTGATACCAACATTTAACATTATGTTTAATTTATTCACTTTTTCAAATTATTACCAGTGTCAATATCTCAAATTATTACCGGTGTCAATGTCTTAGTGTCCGTATCATGTTTCCGATGTTTGTACTTCATAGATTAAGTATAATACTATAAGGAGTTTTCATGGACTATGGAATCAACCGTCTTAAATCAATACTACTTAAGATACCCCTAGGCCCTAGCAGACACATACAAGCACATCAACACAGTTAGCAGCACTCTTTAAAGACCAAAATTCTTCAAAGACCAAAATTCTAGATTCACAAATCACAGTGATTCATGACAAAATGATAAACATACCTCAAAGAATTCCAGCATCAAGATCCTCCATCTACATCTCCACCAACTTCACTACTCGCATCATGATTATCACCGCCGCCAGAAGCATTAGAATGAAGAAGTTCATGCCGGGAAGCAATGTAATTGAGAGTCATTCTCAGGCCATAGAAATCATCCTCCGACAACTCCGACATCCGCGCCATCATCTCCCTCATCATATCAGCACCATTAACATCTTCCTCATCATTTTCATCTTCATCTTCATCCTCTGAGATTCTGAATCGACAGAGAGGACAAGAAGATCGAAGACGAAGCCATGGAGTAATACAATCGGAGTGGTAAAGATGATCACAAGGAAGCTGTTTCGCTTCTTCGTCAACGGAAATAGAATCCTTACAAACCGCGCATAAAACGACGCCGTTTGGATCGAGTAAGGAAAGAAGAGTTTGCGTAACGGTTATTATAGGAATGATTGTTTCTGTGCGGGTTTTAGAGGGAGGAGGTGCGAGTAGTAAAAGCGCGTCTTGGAAAACGACGTCGAAGAGGGAGGAAGAAGGGAGAAACGAATCGGCGTCGTTTTGGGAGAAAGGGGAGTCCATGAGTTCGAGGAAATGGGTGTGACATTGAGGGCAGAGGAGAGGAGAGGGAGAGGGGGAGGAAGTGAGAGAGACGCTCATGTCGCATTCGTGGCACCAGTAGGTTTTGAGTTCGAGTGGCGGCGGCGTTGGTGGAGGCGCCGTCGTCATGGCGGTGGAGTGGGTTGGGGTTGGAGTTGAATTGGAAGGATTGTGAATGTGTGTGCGTCGGTGAGGGAAGTGTGAGGAATGGAAAGTGGAGATTAAGAAAGAGAGATAAAATGGGACCCACAGGCACCGAAGGTGTTGGCATCAGTGGGTGGTTCGTTTATCGCTTTTTTTGTTTGCTTTCATTTGGTACGTTCTGTAACTGCAATGAGAGAGAGAAAGAGAAAGATCAACTTAACTTCACTATTGTTTATTTTACAGTTTTAGTTATAATTTTATCTTGATAGTTTGGAGAATCAACAGCGTCGCTTTGGCCGAGTGGTTAAGGCGTGTGCCTGCTAAGTACATGGGGTTTCCCCGCGAGAGTTCGAATCTCTCAGGCGACGAATTATTTTTTTTATTTTGCTTCATTTTGTTTTGTTTCTGTAGTACGTTATTCAAATCTGTACAGCAAAGTCAGGGACAATTAATTCATTGAATGAAATGAACAAAAATGAATAGGTTCAGTGCACGCATTGCAGCATTTATTTTTAGGCTTGACTGAGTATTTAATGTTTATAAATAGAGTACTATATTTGTAGTATTTTTTATTTTAGTTTTATTAAATTAACCTATGAGTCGTACGGAATACGGATACCACAATTTAATTATGGATTGAGATAATATTTTTTTAGTTTGAGTTATTTTAATTGACTAATTATTCTGTTTAAGTTTCTCTTTTAAAATTACATATACATAATAATCTTTTGAAAAAAAATATATTTTATAGCGTTTCACTAAATATTTTAAGTAATTTTTTAAATTTTTCTCATAACTCTTTTTTTTTAATTTTCTTATCTTTCCTTAAAGTAAAATAACTTTTTAATCAAGAGAAAGATAGAGAGTTAGAGTTAGGAAAGAAATAGATAAAAAAAGAAAAAATTGGATATGCACTAACAGTTGTAAAATAGTTTTATATATCAATCAATAAGGATCATGAATTAGAACAAGTTAAACTAAAATTTTAAAAAAAATTATCTAACATGGCAAAATGTTAAATTCTAATTAGATAACAGTGTAAAACTTTTTTACACTGTCAGTGTATAACCATTAAATTCTAAAAGAAATGAGAGAAAAAATCCAAAAACATATGATTTTAAAAGTATGTTTGATTTGATTTTGTAAATTTGTTTTTTAGTTTGTAAGATTTGAAAAAAATCAAACTTGTTTTATAGTTTAATTTTATAAAATTATTTTTAATATTATTATTTATTTAAGAATTTATAAAATTATAAAATTAAATTAAATTTTAAAATTTTTCATTTTTAGTTTTGACTAACAATAATTGAAGGGGTGTGAAATGGGAAGAGGCAGCAATTCAACTTATATTCAAATACACTTTGAGAGGAAGAGTTAGTTGTTGGCCTAATCATTTTAGTGGGAATAGTGCTTATAAACTCAGAGTTCAGTGCTAACTAAATTATTTACTACTATCATTTTGAACAAGTGGATTTCAACCGGTGTTTTGAAAACCGGACCGGACCGGCCGGTCAGATCGGTTGAACCGAAATCGACCAGGTAGTTGGTCTGGTTCGATTGTTGAATTGGATATGTCATTAAATCGGTATGAACCGGTGTAAACCGGTAAAACGGGAAAATCGGTAGTTTAAATGCATTTTTAATTTTTTAATTTTAAAAACTTAAAACAACATCATTTTAATTATTTTATTGAAAAATTAAAATAAAAAATAAAAAAAATAAAAAAATAAAATAAAAATAAAAATAAAGATGTTTCGGTTGCGGTTAATTTTGTTGCAGATGATTTTGATATTGAAGAAGGAGATACCAACATTGAAATAATTTTATAGAGAATTTCTTTGGCCACCTCCCAACCTTCTAGCTCACCTCTGGTGAAAAACCCAGAATACCCCTGACTTCGGAAATGAACTTCCGAAATGCAGGAAAAAGGTGTTTTCGGAGATGCATCTCCGAAAGCGCCTTTTATTTAAAACAATTTGACTTATTTCGGAAATGTACTTCCGAAAACACCATTTCGGAAGTTCATTTCCGAAATACTGCGCGTTTTGCAGATTAAGCAAAACAGCCCCCTCCCCCTAATCATTTACCCTAATCTTCTTCCAAACTCACACCCCAAGAGATTTTTGTGCAAACCAGTTCCAAGCTACCTCAAAGGCTCCAACTACTTGCTCTATTACATTCAAAAGTCCTCAAATCCATTCAATCGGTAAGCATTTTGATTTTAAGATCTATGATTAAAATGTATATTAGGGTGTTTACAAATAGCAAAAAATGTATTAGGTTAGGTTTATACTGATATTTAGGATGTTTAGAATGTGTAGACATAGGTTTGATGTTTGGTTTTGGGGTCTGCCATGGGAGTTGCAGAAAACCTCATCGCAGGGGTGTTTCGGAAGTTCATTTCCGAAAACACCTCCATCCCAGTTTTCGGAAATGAACTTCCGAACTGTATCAGAATTTCAATTATTTTTGTTTCTTCTTTTGTCTCGCATATTAATCGATTTCAATTGTTTACAGGAACATGTCAGGCAACCAACCAGCACGCATCAGACAGGGGAGAGAGTCTCAGACTGCGTCGGCTAGACGCGAGCGGGCGGCGGTGCAGCTGGCGTCGACCCAGGGACGGGGGCAGGGCCGGGGACGCCGTGTGTGAGTTCCCGTGGACGTGGGAGAGGGTACATCTGCTTCAGGATCTACGAGTCGGCTGGCTCGGGTATCTTCTTCCCGCCAGCGAGAGGAGGAGGAGGAGGAGGAGGAGGTGCCAGTGCCATACTACGAGCCGGAGGGTGTACCGGAGGTTGACCCTCCAGCCGGGGAGGATGATGAGTAGGAGGATGGCTATCCGGGAGGGCCCTTTGACACTTCCGTGCTGATTCACTACCACGATCACGTCGCTCGGCGGATCTGGGAGGGAGAGGTATTTTTTTAATTTAACCGTTTATTTGTCACCATATTTTATAATCTAACCGTTTATTTGTCGCTTATTTAATATATGTCCGCTTATTTAATATATGTCGCTTATTTGTTTTTTTTGTAACAGGAGAGAGAGCCACTGAAAATGGTCAACCACGCCCGCAAGATTTTCGGTCTGTTTAAACCAGCAGCTGAGTGGTTTAACGACCATGTGCGAGGTTCAGGGCTCAGCGGGCTCTGCATGACGGGGTACACCACGATCAGCACCGGCATGCAGGGGGCATTTGTGGAGCGCTGGCACAAGGAGACGTCCTCTTTCCACTTGCCGGTTGGGGAGATGACGATCACCTTGCACGACGTGCAGTGTCTTCTGCACCTGTCGATTAGGGGGCCGCTGTTGACCCACTCCAAGATCCAGAGGATGGAGGCCATTGAGTGGATGATGCTCTACTTGGGCATGGAGCACGAGGTTGCTCACTATGAGTGCGCCACGACTTCTGGGCCTCATGTCCGGTTCACCACACTGAGCACTTATTTTGAGCATCATCTGGACGCGGCTGCCGAGGCTGAGGGTGCGGGTAACGAGCTGTTCACAGAGTATCACCGCGGCTGCGCTCTTCGGTGCTGGTACATGCATGTGGTAGGCGCTGCATGCTTTGTGGACAAGAGTGCCAGGTACGTCGATGTGACCTACCTCCGCTACTTCATGGACCTGGATACCGTTCACCAGTGGAACTGGGGGCAGCTACTCTGGCATACCTCTACCAGAAGCTGAATGAGGCCTCCAACTAGAGGACGAGGCAGTTGGTCGGATCCTGCACACTGCTTACGGTACGTTTTATTTTAATACATTATCGTATTTATTTATTTATTTATGTTTCGTATTTATTTTTAATACATTATCGTGTTTCTGTTTCAGAGCTGGATCATCTCCTACTTCTCCCGCATCCACGGCTTTCACATCGATCCTGCGTACGTGGACGCCATGCCCAGGGCCGCCAGATACGATCTCCAGAGGGGGAACGATGCGGTGGGACCATACCGTCTGTACTTGGACCGCACGATGCACGACGACGTCACCTGGAGGCCGTTCGTCGACTACGCTCAGATTGTCCCCTTTGAGGGCATTGCTCTATATTCAGGCTGGTTGGCATGCGGGACCGGCATCATGGTCCGGTATCTCCCAGAGCGGTGCATGCGTCAGTTTGGATTCGTGCAGCGGATACCCAGGTCACCGTTTGAGGCTGCTCCCGACACAGTGACCCGAGTGCAGCTCACTGCCATATGGGCGGAGTGGCAGCAGCATGTGGTACCGCAGGAGTACCGTCTCACTCGGGTCACACAGGACTGGCACAGTGAGGAGGGGTACGTCACATGGTTCTACCGGGTGTCCCATCCTCTACTGAGACCCGACGTTCCCGGCGCTCCTAGGCCAGCACATGAGGAGATCCTGGAGAACCAGCAGGCCGAGGATGACCACGCCATTGATCTCCTGCCGATCAGCCAGCGGATAGAGATGCTTGGGCGGGACGCCTTGGATCGGGGTGTCGTTCTTCAGGGCGGTCCAGACGCAGTCGCCGTGATGGAGGCGATCGTCACTGATGCGGGCCGTGCGGCGGGGTACAGGCGGCAGAGGAGGGCTCAGGGTGAGAGGGTTAGGCACACCCAGTAGTGGTCGGGTTTATTTATTTTTTGTTTTCGGATTGTATATTGCGCACACTATTACTATTTGGTTCGGCTTGTATATATTATTTGGATTTTATTTATCGTATTAGTATTTTCAGTTTATCTGTTGCTTATTTTATTTGGCGTTTGCGTTTAATTAAAATGCGAGACTGTTTAAGAAAAAACATAAAAAAAACACAGTTTCTGCATAATTCGGAAATGAACTTCTGAATTCATCCATGAGGTGTTTTCGGAAGTTCATCTCCGAAGACACCCCCCATGAGGTGTTTTCGGAGATGAACTTCCGAATTATGGAAATTTTTTTTAAAAAAAAAAGCGCTTCGGAAGTTCATTTCCGAAGCAGGGGTATTTTGGGATTTTCGCTGGGGGTGACCCCCATAGGGAGGTGGCTAAAGAAATTTTCATTTTATATTATCTATAGAATAGAAAAAAACTGTCGGATCCTACATGTCTCACTCTCACATGTATTTTTTTTTTAAACAAACTTATCAAAAAGACTAACATTATAAACAAAATGTAATATATAGGATCAATATTGAATAATAAAAGCTTGAAAATCAATCCGAATTTAAAATCTAACTTAATTTTGTCTAAAAATATGATTTATTTTTGAAGTTATATGAGTGTTAATTTAACAATTGTTGCTGATAGCAGGGATGACATAGCAACATCTAACAAAAAGACATATAATCAGCCCAACTGCTCAACATTCCATTATAAAATTAAACCAACCCAACTACTTTATTCTTATGAACACATCAAGATTTATGTTTCTTTCTTGTCACTACTACCGTCCAACCACTCACACTGCAACCCGGCACCAATCATTTCAATATTGAACTCGAATGTTCATTGCAAGCAAAACCATTGCTTTCATGTCACTATTAAATTTTGTTACTTTATGTTGGGATAACAGCAAACGTCAAAAATTAACTTAAAGATGGAGTGCTAGATGTTTATTGATGAAGAGACATGATTATTATGAAGAGACGTGATGGTGAATGCTAGATGATACTAGATGTTTGTCGTTGATATGTTACTATAAGGTAGCTACGATCAAGTCAACGAAAACTATGAGTGCAAAATTAGAGTTTTAGAGTCTAAATTGCAGGTTAGATTTTATAGAATGATTTCAGAATTATAGGTGTACATTCTAGGATATTTTTACCTTAGTCAGGTGTAAATTCGGACTGAGTATAGGGTGTGTGTCAGCATACGAGACTGACACAAGTGATCGGATCCGAGTATGTAATTAGGTCCTGTCCGGGTAGTAAATCGGATAGGCATAGCCGATGACCGCCTGGCCGGGATGCAACCCTGGGTCGATTAAGATAAGGGTTATGCCAGGTAGGAGACCGGCCTATCAGAGTAGTCCATATGAAGTCGGGTCAAGGAAGGGCAAGAGTTGTAACTGAAGCTTGATGATGAGAAAAATGTCACATGGCATTATTGTAGGTGATTATTGTAACACCTCATAATTTCATAAATTAATTTAATTTAAATTTAAATTAGTTATTTGGAATTAATTAATTAATTGGATTATTGGGAAAATTGTGAAAGAAAATAAATGGGCTTTGTATAGTGGTTAGTAAAAAGGAGGTGTTATTTGAGTAGGCCTTATTAATCTATTTTTTATAAAATAGAAGAATTTGTGAAAAGAAGGAAATAGAAGCAAAAGAGGAGAAGAACAAGAACATAAAAAGGCAAGAGGAAGAAGAGAAGAGATTCAAGATTTTTGGCTAAGGTAAGGGGTGACTATTTCCAATTAGCATCTATTATCGGTTTATAGGTAATGAGATTGATTATGTATATTGTTGTTCTCAATTGTATGTATTGTGGGTTTTGGGGGTTTGGGAACCTTTAGGGCAAATTGGATGATTTTGATGCAAATGCATGTTTAGGAGTTAAGAATGATATTAAGTAAACCCAAACCATGTTAAGAATGCATTAGAATGTTGAAATTGGTACTGTTTTGAGGTTGTGTATGTTTTGGTATGATTTGAGTTGAGTTGGAAATGGTGAGATGTTGTCAAAAAGGAGATTTTTATGTTGCAGGTACATGATAACTGGTTACCTGAGATGGTAACTGATTACCTGGTGTCGACGTAGACAAAGAAGTGATGTTCGTTGTGAAGTAATCGGTTACTTCATTTGTGGTAACCGGTTACCTCTGTTAAAAATTGTGTTTTGGGGCTGTCTGGGAGGGAGTAACCGGTTACTCCATTTGAGGTAACCGGTTACCGCTGTTACGAGTAGGAAAAAATGTTACTCCGTCAGGCAGTAACCGGTTACTCCATTTATGGTAACCGGTTACCGCTGTTGTGTTTTTGAAAAATACTTGTTTTAATTGTAACTTTCAAACCGTGAGTCCATTTTAATCGTCGTTTTAAGCGTTGGAAATGTAATTGTATTTTCTAAATAATAAACTGATTTAATGAATGGTAACTCGATTTTATATAAACTCTCAATTAAATCCTTGTGGTGTGTTTTCGTACGTGGTGTGCATTATTTGCTAAAATGTGATAATGTGGTGATGTGGTGACAACATAATTGTGATATTGATGTTGTAATTGGTGTGAACTATGTATAATGTATTTGTTTGAATTGTGTTGAGGTGTGAGTGTATTATATTCGGTGTTGTTTCGGTGAGTTATAGGTGATGATTGTATGCTATGTGTTGTGCATGCATTCATAAAGCATAGGTGTAGCTGTATCCCGGTGTTGTTTGGATCAACGAAGCTAAATCCCATTGTGTGGAATTAGTGGATTGGCGGTGGCCGTATCCCGGTGATGTTTGGATCGGTGTGATGGGTTAATCCCATGTGTTGGTACCACATGCATAGAGTCTTGCATTAATGTATGTATTGTTATAACATGATTGGGGGACTTCCAGTTTTATAACTTGGTGTTGCATTGTGTTGGTTTGCATTCGTAATTGTGGATGATTTAGTCTAAATTCTGTAATATGTGTAATAGGGTGAACAATTGCTTATGATGTTTTGTTATTTCTGAGCTTATAACATTTGTTAATTGTGAATCTGTCTCACCCTTATTGTTGACCATTTTCACATTGAGGAGTAGCAGCTTTATTGCTTTGGTGAGGATAGCTCATAGAGTTAATCCATTTATTTTGAGGTCGTGTCGGTGTCATGCTCTAGTCTTGTAACACTGGGGAACGCTAATTGTTTTAAGAGTTATTTTAATAAACTCTTGTTTTAATTGTTTGGATAATTTTGTTGAAGTGAGATGGTGAATTTTGATGTTGATGACTGAGGTTTACATTATCCAATTTAAAATTGATTCTGCTGTGTTTCAACGTGTTTGATTTTATTATGTTCCTCGACAAAGTATGACAGGTGTTTTATTTTATTAAAGGAGTTGTAACATCCTTTTGCATGTTTTACTCTAAATTCACCTATTAATTCGCGGGGGTTTAGAAGGGTGTTACAATAGTGGTATCAGAGCATATTTGGTCGTTGTGACCAGAGTCTTAGTGTCAGTTATTCCCTTGTAATCGACTAGTGTGAGTTGACACTATCGATACTTTTGTTCTAATGAAGATTGTTTTGTGAATTAGCAGAACAATGGCTGGAAGAGGTGGAAGAAACGATGACGCAATTGTCAAGGCTTTAGGCATGATTGCTGGTGTGCTGGGAGGAAATCCCAACAGAGCAGGAATTGGTGCTAACAGACAACTGGGATATTTTCAGACAAACAATCCTCCATTGTTCAAAGGCATTCATGATCCGGAAGGTGCTCAGAAGTGGCTGAAGGAAATCGAAAGGATTTTCCGGGTTATCGATTGTGCTGAGAATCTAAAGGTGAGGTATGGTACTCACATGTTATCTGAGGAAGTTGATGACTGGTGGGTGGCTACTAGAGCTGAACTGGTTGCTGATGGCGTGGCGATTACTTGGGCTGTATTCAAAAGAGAGTTTCTGAGGAGATACTTTCCTGAAGATGTTCAGGGAAGAAAGGAGATTGAGTTTTTGGAGCTGAAGCAGGGTAATATGACGGTACCAAAATATGCTTCTAAATTTGTGGAATTGGCTAAGTACTACACCCATTACAACAATGATGAAGCTAGTGAATTCTCGAAGTGCATCAAATTTGAGAATGGTCTTCGTGATGAGATCAAGCAAGGTATCACATATCAGAGGGGAGACTCTAGTGCTCATGTTAGGTGCTATAATTATGGTGAAACTGGACATCATCGGAATTAGTGCAAGAGTAGAGAGAAGAAGTGTTTCAAGTGTGGTGAGGCGGGTCATATTGCTTCTAATTGTAGGATGAAGACCGTGACTTGCTACAATTATGGTGAAGAAGGTCATATCAGTCCATAGTGCACAAAACCGAAGAAGAACCAATCTGGTAGAAAGGTCTTGTTTTGTCAGGGTCAGAGACTACTCCTGAGGATCGATTGATTAAAGGTACGTGTTTTATCCATGGCACACCTTTAATTGCAATTATTGATACTGGAGCGACTCATTCGTTTATTTCTTTGGATTGTGCTAAAAGATTAAATTTGGAAATATTTGATATAAATGGAAGTATGATTATTGACACTCCTGTGTCGGGTTCAGTGACTACTTCATTTGCTTGCTTGAATTGTCCGATTGATATTTTTGGTAGGGAGTTCAGAATGGAATTAGTGTGCCTTCCGCTAGAACAACTTGACATTATCCTGGGAATGAACTGGTTGGAATTCAATCGGGTTCATATTAATTGCATTACAAAGACGGTTATTTTCCTAAAGCTGTTAGTGTTGAGGATTTGGCGATGACTGCTAGACAGGTGGATGAAGCAGTTAAAGATGGGGCTGTCGTGTTCATGTCGTTTGCATCAATGGAAGTGAAAGGAAAAGTGGTGAGTAGTGAATTACCGGTGGTACGTGATTTTCTAGAAGTTTTTCCGGAAGAAGTGAGGGAGTTGCCGCCTGAAAGAGATGTAGAGTTTGCTATTGATCTAATTCCTGGAACTAGTCTTGTGTCGATGGACCTTATCGTATGTCGGCATCTGAGTTGGCTGAATTAAAGAGTCAATTAGAAGAGCTGCTGGAGAAAGAATTAATTCGTCCCAGTGTTTCGCTGTGGGGTGCGCCGATGTTGTTGGTAAAGAAGAAAGAAGGCTCGATGAGATTGTGTGTGGACTACAGACAGCTTAATAAAGTTACTATCAAGAATCGGTATCCGTTGTCGAGGATTGATGATTTGATGGATCATCTGGTTGGCGCATGTGTATTCAGCAAAATTGATTTGAGGTCTGGATATCATCAGATTCGTGTGAAGATGGACGATATTCAAAAGACTGCATTTAGGACGAGGTATGGTAATTACGAGTATAGTGTGATGCCATTTGGAGTTACAAATGCACCTAGTGTTTTTATGAAATATATGAATAGGATCTTTCATTCTTATCTTAATAAATTTGTAGTGGTGTTTATAGACGACATTTTAATATATTCCAAAAGCTAAGAAGAACATGCGGAACATCTGAGAGTTGTGTTGGAATTATTGAAAGAGAATAAGCTTTATGTTAAGTTGTCGAAGTGTGAATTCTAGTTAAGTGAAGTAAGCTTTCTTGGTCATGTAATTTCCAAGAATGGTATTGTCTTAGATCCTACGAAGGTAGAAGCGGTATCTCAGTGGGAAGCTCCGAAGTCAGATTTCGAAATTTGTAGTTTTCTTGGTCTTGCACGTTACTACAGAAAGTTCATAGAAGGATTTTCGAAGTTAGCATTGTCGTTAACTAAATTGACAAGGAAGGTTCAAGCATTTATTTTGGATTCGAAGTGTGAAGAAGGATTCCATGAACTAAAGAAGAGGTTAACTAATGCTCCTATTTTGATTTTTCCGAATCTGGCAAAATCTTTTGTAGTATATTGTGATGCTTCATTGATGGGATTAGGTAGTGTATTAATGCAGAATCAACAGGTAGTGGCTTATGCGTCGAGATAACTTAAGGTTCATGAAAGGAATTATCCGACTCATGATTTAGAGCTGGCAGTTGTAGTATTTATGTTGAAGTTGTGGAGACATTATCTGTATGGTTCGAGGTTTGAAGTGTTTAGTGATCACAAGAGTCTAAAGTATCTCTTTGATCAGAAAGAACTCAATATGAGGCAAAAAAGATGGTTAGAATTTCTTAAAGATTATGATTTTGGGTTGAATTATCATCCGGGTAAAGCGAATGTTGTTGCTGATGCATTGAGTAAGAAGTCCTTGAATATGTCTATGCTAATGGTGAGATAATTGGATTTAATTGAACAATTTAGAGACTTGAGTTTAGTATGCAAAGGTACTTCTAATAATGTAAAATTGGGTATGCTGAAATTGACAAGTGATATCCTTGATGATATTAGAGCATGTCAGAAAGTTGATGTTAAATTGGTTGATAGATTGACTTTAATTTACCAAGGTAAAGGAGGTGATTTCAGAATTGACGAGAATGGTATAATGAGGTTTGGTGATCGTGTTTTTGTTCCTGATGTTGCCGAACTTTGGAAGAGTATTCTTGAAGAAGGACACCGTAGCGGATTGAGTATTCATCCTGGTGCTACCAAGATGTATCATGATTTGAAGAAACTATTTTGGTTACCTGGAATGAAGAAGGAAATTGCGGAGTTTCTCTATTCTTGTTTGACTTGCCATAAGAAGAAGATTGAGCATCAGAAGTCGTATGGATTTATGCAACCATTGTTTATTCCGGAATGGAAGTGGAACAGCGTATCTATGAATTTTGTTTCTGATTTTCCGATGACAGTTAAGAAATGTGAAGCTACACTACTACAATTTTGATATTTAATAGCACTAATATAATAGCGTTTTTATTTTAAGTGCTATTAAAAATCTAGGGTCGAAACATATGATAGCTCTTTCCTTATAAATGCTATTATTGCTTAATAACAAAAAAAAGAAAAAAAGAAAACTTAAATTTAATAGCACTTGTATGATAAACGCTAATAAAGGGCTATTCCTATGATAGCGCTGTTTACTGTGGAAATTAGTAAACAACCGCTGGTCTTTCCAAAGCCTTAAACTAAGGGTTACTTGCAAGATCGACCAGTTGATCTTAGGACAAGTGCTAAGGTTTTTGAAATTGTATTGGTTCTGTCGATGATATTAGCCTAAGAAACAGTTTTCTAAGACTGAAGGAACAAGTACAATGGCTTTCCACACGATGTATCAGGTTCGACCGACAGGTGACTCGTGACCGACGGGAACAAAACTGAGCTTAACAACTAAACGAATCTGGGCGTCAAGATCCAAACCTACTATGGTGACTCATGACCGACAGGAGGTATTGAATCCAGACTTTGTTCTAAAAGCAATAAGGAGTAACCGACTCTTTTGTGAGCATGAAAATATAAAATGAACAATGATCAATGAGTAAAATGCAAGTAAAAGCTTAAAAAATACATTACTAAAACATAAAGACTTTGCATTGAAATAAAGGTGGTGATTCACATACATCAAGACACTTAGAAACTCTTTCTTCCTGAAGTCGGAAATTGAGCAGAGTTTCAGCAAGTAGTTTGGATGTATCAGCGAACACACCAAATTCTACATAAAATGACTTATTTATTATAATAAGTAAAGGTAACTGCCTAAAGTGATCTACGGCTGACATTTAAGCTAAATGATAACTGCTCCATGAGATTTCTCCATATATTTTGCGCCTACAAATCACGATATCTTGGAGTAACTGCCTTCAGTCTTTTTAAATTTGAACTTTCTCGCCTTTGTTCCTCCAAAACTCAACCGCTCTTGGATTCGACGCTGGCATTCGTCAAGGACATAAATGTGGAAATTTTTACTAAATATGAGGAGCCTCCGTGGCCGACAGCTTATGGTTGATTCGATTGGTATCACCATTCGACACCTGTTGACTTCGATTCTTCTACATATTTTCTGCCACCTAAACCTTCACTCGTGGGGGCCTTTCCTTAATTCTTTAGACTATCAGCTGGGAATATGTGTCCTTTTATGTCTTAAGAATTTTTAGGGTAACAAAATGCCCCCCAGAGATGCCATTTTCGAATTTCAGTCTGTCAATTTATGAGATAATGGCATCTATGAAAACTTCCATTTCGACTCAGACGTTCCCACTACCTCATAAAGTGGAGCTACTGTTCCGTCTTTTCCGTGACGTCATGCAATCATGACCTTTTCTCACGTTTTTCTATCTCGAGACGTGGGTCAATTAAATGCGTCATAATGGCCTTTTTATGGCAGCGGTGGACCCTCACGCTACCGCATCCATCTAGCCATATGTGTCCTCTGTTTTAACACGATCTGGCCTTTGGGAAAGCAAATTTTTCCCACTTCTTTTCCATAACGTCCAGGCTATAAATAGCGTAGTTTCCAAAACATTTGTTTTTCTTCCGTCTTCTTTTACTCTCGTCTTCTTCTAATTCTTTCACTTTTTTCAAACTCAGGGACAAAACTTCTTCATTCATCAATGGCAAGTGCTCAACCACAAACTGCTCCGACCAAAGCTTATGAAATCCTCCATATCGACGACAAACCTTACGTCCCAGAGCCACCCTTTTCAGACGAGAAAGTTAAAATCTGGCAATCCTATGTATTAATCCCTTTTCAACTTGAGGGAAAATCCTCGTCTTTCTTTGGTCCTTTGCCTGCTGATGCACCCTCCGAGATTTACACCACCGATGACGATGCCTTCTTCCCGACTAGTCAGGAAACCAAACCGCTGATATCTTCTGTGGATCCAATCTCCCTACGTTTCTTTGACAGAATTTTTTGGACGGCATCACCTCTGGATTGTCCCAAATTTAGTGCTTGGATGGCGCGCTTGGAACCCACAAAAGGATATTTGTGAAAAGAATTAGGTATCTATACCTTGCTGTCTGTCGTGAACAATATTTTCCATACTCTCACAGCATGCTGACAGCTGCTTTGTACTTCTGGGAAGGTTCGACGAATACCTTCCATACTGGCTGCAGTATGATTACTCCGACCCTCCTAGATGTCGCCGTTATTACGGGGTTGAATCCTTTTGGTCTTGTATTCAACCATTTGGATGTTGAACTGGTACCTGTGAAGTTCGACGTCAGGGACACCAGGAATCCTACCTACACTAACTTCCTCAACTATCACCACAAAGACACTGCCGACATTACTGAAGAGGAGCATGTCGCCTTTCTGACATATTGGCTGTCGCAATGTATTTTCTGCTCCATATCGATGCAAGTGGCTAAACAATATGCTCACCTTGCAAGTCACCTACATCATGAAGAAAACATCGCTTTAGGGCAGCTTGTATTGGCTACTCTTTATACGTTGATGACGGAAGTCGCCAACCAGATCAAGAATTATAACCCCGACAGCGCCAAGAAAAGGAACATCCTTGTACATGGACCTTTTTGGTTGCTGCAATTGTGGCTAAATGCCACTTTCTCTGAATAATTGAAACCTTTTAGGAACAGGAAGAAAGCTTGTTCCCCCTCCAAAGTCTACAGCGTGTGGGAGTGCTTGGAACCCACAAAAGGAGATTTGGGAAAGGAATTAGGTATCTATACCTTGTTGTGTCTGTCGCGCACAGGTATCCCATACTCTCACAGCATGCTAACAGTTGCTTTGTACTTCTGGGAAGGTTCGAAGAATACCTTCCATACTAGCTGCGGTATGATTACTCCGACCCTCCTGGATGTCGCAGCTATTACGGGGTTGAAGCCTTCTGGTCTTGTATTCAACCATTTGGATGTTGAACTGGTACCTATGAAGTTCGATGTCGGAGACACTAGGAATCCTACCTACACCAACTTCCTCAACTATCACCACAAAGACACTGCCGACATTACTGAAGAGGAGCATGTCACCTTTCTCACATATTGGTTGTCGCGCTGTGTTTTCTGCTCCAGGTCGATGCAAGTGGCTAAACAATATGCTCACCTTGCAAGTCACCTGCATCATGGCGAAAACATCGCTTTGGGGCAAATTGTATTGGCTACTCTTTATACGTTGATGACGGAAGTCGCCAACCAAATCAAGAATTATAACCCCGACAGCTCCAAGAAAAAGAATGTCCTTGTACATGGACCTTTTTGGTTGCTGCAATTGTGGCTAAATGATACTTTCTCTGAAGAATTAAAACCTTTTAGGAACAGGAAGAAAGCTTGTTCCCCCTCCAAAGTCTACAGCGTGTGGGAGTCGATTTCAAATCGACTATGGCTCCCTTTGCTGATTGCAAAACTAGCCCGGCGTGGCTTACTAATATGTTTTCTCCTGTAAAATAGGAGCATAAAAAACAATCTTTGGCTTTCTGGATGCGTCTCTTGGTTCCCCGCTTCCTTTCTTACTCAATAACGAGCATGAGCCCCAGTTTAGCAGCTTATCAACCTAACTTGGTGCCTAACTTGGACTCTGCCATTCTCATTAATTTCTGGTCGACATACTTGTCGACAAACCTTGGGACTATGTTCAAGAGGATTATGATAGCGTTTGGAATAATAAACCTGCTCTCAATTTTACTGACTTCAAACCTAAATTCTTTTGCACCAAGAAATTTGAAGCTTGGTGGCGTGCTTATTTTTTCACTTTTGTCGGTGATCCCGACAGTAAGATTGTCGAACTGACCACTGCTATTAACTATCTGCAGGGCAAACCGACTCAACGTAAGGCTACTCACATAAAAAAGATTCAGGCTTTTCAAAAGTATTTTGGGGTGGTATCTTACCCAATGACCTTCGCCGGACTATCTCTCAAGTGGCTGAAGTGCTAAAGGAGAAGGTAACCAGTAAAATTCCTCAATTGAAAATACCTGGTTACGCAAAAGACAAATATCTTTATGCACTTCACTTTGGAAAAATTAAATTTCCTCCTTTACCCACTAGCCCTTTGGCTTTGGTATTTTGACCACCCATTCCTGACTGGTACTATTGCCCTTGGTCGGATGTCGAGAATGCCTATAAGAAGAAAATCTCTAGAGTGGAGTCGACGAAGTATAGGTTGGATAATTATCCGGGTGTTTTACATATTGCTCCTCGATATGTGAGAACACCTTCTGCCATCCCCAATGGTAACAGCTTTTGGAAAGCTTACTTTATTTAATTCCAATTTAATCTCTTTATTAACTTGGTTGTTTCTTTTTTTTATCCATTTCTCTTGCAGCCGCCAAGGAAGTTCCTGTCGACAAACTTGACAAGACCAGCCCTTCCCAAGCAACGGTTCAACTAAACACTTTGCCGAATTTCTTATTTTGTCTAGCACTGCCTATCCTGACCAAAAATTTTCTTTGCAGATGTCATACCCCAAAATTTGCCCACCGTATTTTGGCTCATATGACTTTCAACTGCTCAAGACTATACAAGATTTGGGCACACTTACCTCTCTCCTAAGCAACAAGCCACAACTAGGGTTTTGCTTCTCTCCAAGTAAAATAAACTTCTGATACTTTAAGTGGACTTCACGGCCTCTCGTATGCCTCAGAGAATCCTCACACCAAGTTACAAGCTCTGATTCACAAGATTGCTCAGTCAACAATTCAAATGGTCAACATCGACCAGGTTGACCTAAAAGTCAACTATGGTCAACATACAGTCAAAACTCCTGATTTTTGGTCAAAATAAATATTTTGAAGTAACATTCATCATTTGATCAAGGTTTGATCATGATTCATCAAGGAAAGCTCTGAAATCATCAAAACTTGAAGTTGCTAAATTATGGTTTCTAGGAGAAAGTCAACACAACTTTGACTGATCATATCTCTCTCTCATACTTTATCATAAATTCCCCCACCAAAGCTTATTATCTAGGAAATTCAACCCTCTACAACTTTGACGTAGGGCCCAAGACCATGAAATGCACCATTTGAGAGATATGAGCCAAAATATTACAGGTCCTTTTAGAAGCTTGCAAAAAGTTGTTTTTTTGTCAGGAGCCATATCTTCAAGATAAAATCCTCAAATGCAAAATATGTTGCAAAGTGAATTGTAGAGGACATCTTGGGCTTTCCAAAAAGTACAAGATCATTCTCATATGATAAAAAATGATTTAGTTATGATTGACAGAAGTTGGGTGAAATTTGGAAAATGCATGAAATCCTAATTGGTGATTTTCACACTTTTGAATGATGGGCCTATAAATTTGAGCTATCCACAAAATCTTAAGCCCAAAGGGAGTCCAAGGATCAAATATTATTATCTTCATGATATTATTTTATTTATATTTGATTTTAATCATTTAATTTTAAATAAAATCAAATAAGTCATCAAATAATAATATGATTAATAAATCAATTTTTTCCCTTTGATTAAATCTGATTTAATCTCATCTAATGGCTAGGATAAGTGGAAAATACGCAAGAAATAAACTTGGAGCAAAAATAGAAAGATTATGTGCAAGTTTTGAATCAAATCTTTTTCCAATCAAGTAATGGTTTTTCTCCAAATATTTTGACCTAATCTCTTCCTTTATATATTCCCTAATCATTCTGCAAGAGGGGGACGAAAATTGGTGAAGAGCATAAGGGTTCAAAGTTGAAAATATGGTCAAAAGCTAGGGCAAATAAAGAATCCTTGCAACAGCCACTATTCTCGAGTTCCATGCACGACATCATCATCCTGAGGATACATGGAGTCTATACTCACCCTGTGTGAAGCCTAGATCGATCTAAAACGCCTTCTCCAAGATTGCACCGTGTGGTAAAGGTTTCAATTTCTTTTTTTTGTAAAATCTAGGCCATTACAGACCAAAACAATGGCACCATTAGATTCGTGGACCTCCAATTAGTGGATCTGGGTACGACTCATGAGTGTTTAACGTGTGTTATTTGAGTTTTGATTTTTTGCAGAAATTCGAAGGAATAAATCGCAGGTAAAATCGCAGCGAAATGTGTAACTAAATCCGCAGGAAAACGCAAAGAAGGAGACGGAGGTGACTGGGCTGAAGGGTGCGTCGTGATTGGTCCGTCAACACTTTCATAACCTCTCTCCACGCGCGCCATAATCTCATTGGCCAGTCAATGTTCAAAAGGCACTCTCCCTCTCTCTGATTGGATGCAGCGCCAACATATGGACCCCACGATTGACTTCCTGCCATTTATGACATGATTCTGCATATAACATTTTCCAGCAATTCCTTAAACGAATCAATTGAATGGCTCATCTGGCAAAAAGGGAAAATTGGTAACCAATAGGACCTGGGTTCAATACCCGGCGTCCACATTTATTTTTTTCATTTCATTTTTCATACTTTTCTTTTGTTTTCAATTGTTTTTTATTAGTTTTAACTAACCACTTACTTGACCCACTAATCAACAATTAACCATTAATTTAACTTAGAATTAATTTTGAATTAGGTTAAATGCTTAGATAAGTTAATTTAAATTATGTTTATAATTAATTTAATTCTCAGGTTAATTCTAGGTTAAATAAATTAAATTAGGGTTTAGTTTTCGGTTAACTGATTTTTTTTAATTTAATTTAATTTTTAGGTTAATAAATTAATTAGGTAATAATTTAATTTAGGTTAATAATTTTAAACTGGTCTTAGGTTTTTTTAATCAAATTTAGCCTTAAACTTCAAAAAAACATAGGAACCCTATAAATCTTAGGTAGGTGTTGTCCATTAACCTCCGTTTAGGTTTTCACCCTTGGGTTTTACCCTTAGGTTTTTTACCCTTAGGTTTTCACGCTAACCTTTAAGATTTAGGGTTTATCACCATAAAAACCTCTAACCCTTATTTTCTTTCAAACGCGATTCTTTTCTCATCTCTAATTCTAGTGTATGTCGCATGCCTTTAATTTAGTTATCTATTTTCTGCCACTTAAATTCTAGAAAATGTGTATAGGCTTGCAAGGTTTTTTGTAATAGTTTAGGTTTTTAATTTCCTCCTTTAATTTCCACTTTTTATTTTCCTCGGGTTTTTGGCTATGTAATCCCCCACTCGAAGCCTTGTAATAGCGTAGGACTTTACTTTCCGCATTTATATTTCTGCCTTTCTTTTACTGCATGGTTAGTAATCTAGGGAGTGATAAGATGGCCAATTGAACATAAATCACTAATTATAAGATAAATATCTGAATCTAACTCACGTGATTGATGCACCCGCACACCTTTAAGGTAATCCCTCTTATTGGTGCCTTTCGATTAAAAATAGTCAAGTCCCTCGGATACGAGGATGCCTTAGCAAATGTTGCCCTCAGTTCATTATCATCATCAAAGATCATAAGTCCCTTCGATGTTGCCTACAAATGTATATGATCTTGTCCCTCTGTTTACGGTGATTTCCGGTAAACAACCGCTAGTCTTCCAAACTATAATAAATACGATTTGGTTACTCGCAGGATCGACTAGATTGATCCTAGGACATAGTCAAATAGGTTGTTATTCATGATAGTTCGAATTATGTCTATGATTGGTGTGTCTCGAAATAAGAAGTACTTGATCAAATAAATAAAGATTAGCAATCACCTTGTTATACACGTAAATATAACATCAGCGAAAGGTAAGTTAAAGATAAAACATAAGACAAAACTGTAAAAGTGCAAGAATCTTAAAGTGCAGAAAAGTAAAATGCTTCGAAGATAAATGACATGAAAATAAAGAGTGCAGGAATGTAAATGACAGAAAGTAAACGAAACGCTGTAATATCGAAAGATACTTGAATAAAGGAAAATACACATGTATTTAAATTGGTGTTGGTGTCATACGTACATTTCTCAGCGAACTCTTTCTCTTAACACTTGATACTTGAGCAATATGTGAGTGATTTGTACAAAATGAACACCCGGAATCCTAACATTAAGACCCTTATTTATACTAGTTTCGACCCTAATGGTCCTACACTAATCTAACGCCACGTTGCCCACAGAAAATCCAGGGATGCCACCTGTCTTCGTGCGGTTACATAAACTGTTTCGAAATTCAAATCATCCCGCCTGAATCCTCCTTCGACACGTGGCAACATAATTATAATCGAGAATGCCACGAAAACACGCTAAGCTTCAGTACTTTGCATATTTTGCAAAAACGTCTAAGTCTCAAAGACCATTCTTCTCGAATTTAGCTTCGGTGCTCACTATCTTTGTTTCAACTTAAACATCATTCTCGAAGCATGGCCATCAGTAGCCATTCTTTATCTTCAAAGATGGTCATCAGTAACCACCTCCTTCGAATTTCAGACCTTCGAAGGACATTTCTTCCCAAACGAAATCTTCAGCTAACACCCTCGAGGTTGCCTACGATAAGATGATGATCGTCCCTTTCGAATGCTAAGGTATCCTCATTGGTTGCCTAAAATGACTATTATATCCTTCCCTGGGACTTCCTACCCTCTTTATGGTATGGATAGCCTTATGGCGAACGATAATTCTCGATGACCCTTTTCAAATCCAATGAAAAGACTACCTACCCTTCTTATGGTATGGATAGCCCTTTCAAACGAAAATCTTAAAGAACAGAAAGACATTAAACTTAGGGTAGGTGCTTTTAACTGCTTGCTCACAATCAATTCAAAATTGAAAATGCTTTTCACACCTCCCTTTCAAAACAATTTCCAAAAGGCTACACTTATTTACAAGTTAAAGACCTTTCTAATCACACACTACACTTTTTCAAACAATTCAAACAAACAAGTGAGATAAGCAATTAAGATCCCATGGATAACCATGGATACAAAGGGTGCTTACACCTTCCCTTTGTATAACTTACCCCTCGAACTCAAAATCTTTCAAAGGTCTTTCCTGTTCTTTTAGCCTTTCTAAATTGGATAAAATAAAAGTCGGTGGCGACTCTTGTAACACCCTTCTAAACCCCGCGGAAATTAATAAAATGATTCAGAGTAAAACATGAAAACAAGGGTGCCACAATTCAATTTAAAACAATTATCATAAATCGATTGTCATGCTTCACTTAGGGACAAAATTATCAATTTAACAAAATCATGTATCTACACAACGGAACATTAATCAACAGATAAGCATAACATCATCTATGCAATATCTCACAAAATTAATCCGATAACAACAAAAATAGAGTATCATCATAAACTCTAAACTAGCGTTCCCCCAGTGTTACAATATCAGAGCATGACACCGACGCTATACTTAAACAAATTGGCCTATGAGCTATCCTCACCAAAGCCAAAGCCGCTACTCGCCAATCTGAAAATGTCAACAGTAAGGGTGAGTCTCATTCAAATTAACAAATGTTATTGAATCATAAATAATAACACATCATAGTTACATCATTCACCCAATTGTTTCATAAACAGACATTCAGACAAGTTTCATCATCACAAAACAATCCACCAACACATCATCAATATTTATAACACTGGAATACATCCAATCATGTTATAAAAGTCATGCATATGAATGCAACTGACACTATGCATGTGGTACCAACATCATCAAATGGGAATAACCCATGACCGATCCAACATCATCAAGATACGGCCCTGCCAGCACAGATTCCACACAATGGGAATCATGCCCTTCACTGATCCAACACATCATCATGGATACAGCATCAACAATGAATATGAATGAATGCAAACATATATGAAACATACTTATACCATCGTCTAGTCTATGAGTAACATCATCTAATACTCAAATCATCATCATCATCATCATCAAAGTATGTTTATATACATTAGCATCATTCAAATACAATCAATCAATTATCATCATCATCATCATTAAAGAACATACATGTATTCACATCAATCATCATCATCAATAAGAAATAACATACATGTATCCACATCATTCCAAAAACAATCAATCATCATCATACAATTCTCAACAATCATCACCTAATAATGTTTTTCAAAACAACATCTTATATTGTCACATTTCATCATATATGTCGACAATACGTCATTCATCAAACTAACAAAATATTCACATCATACTCATATAATCGCATAGGATGTTTCATAAGCTTCTTCATACAATTCAAACAAATCGTCATACGACTCATATTTTAAACACAGCATACATCGTCATGTCTTATCATATATATCCACAACACGTCATACATCAAAACAAGCAAATGATGATAAAATAAATTCAAGATGCTGCTCATTTCATTATTATAACACAAAGAATATTCCATAAGCTTCATCCTGCTCGAAACGGTACTTAAAACAGGCCAACGGTTCAAAAGTTATGCATCTTTAAACTTTCCAAAATCACTAGCAGCACGCGGCGCCACACAATGTTCGCGACGCGCTGCCAGGAAACGACGCCTTCGCGGCGCCAACAAGGTACGCAGCGCGAACTGAGTAAAATAATTTTCTTTAAGCTTTCTGCCAAGCAGTTCGCGGCGCCAACACATAGACGCGGCACGAACTGGCGATTTCACAGATTCTCAATCGCAAAATGACGGCATACGAACTTGAATCCCAAATTCCTCAACCTTGACCAAATCGATTCAAGTTGATCAAACACCACAAAACAGCCACACAACATATATCATATAAACATATAACATATATTATGCATCATCAAACATCATACAACACCAAATTCATGGAGATTCATCAAAACAGATAATTATCAACAAACATCCCCAAAATCCCAACTCTATCATACGACTCAATTGACATGAAATAATATATCTATATCAGTCCTATTATCCATAACCCGATAATAGATGTTAATCGGAAGAGTCCCCCCTTACCTTAGTCAAGAATCTGGACTTTTCCCCTTCTTCTTCATCAAACCCGTAAGCCCTTTTCCCTCAAATTCAGCAAGAATCTCCCATCTTCAAACTCGCTTATATCCCTCATCGAGAACCTCCCTGACACGAATTAATATATCAAATCGAAGGAAATTTCGTGTAGAATCCGAATCTTCGAGAATTACCTGATTTGGAGTTACGAGCCGAGAGTTATGACCCATTTTGTGAAGGCTGCACCATGAATACGAAAATGGCTTTTGTATATGAGTTCTTCTTCTCTCCCTCTTAGGTCTTTCTCCTCTCTATCTCAATTTTCTCTTATTTTCTTGTTTTATCAAAACATAACATAATTTAGTAATGGGCTTCTTCACACTAACACCCCCACTTTACTAACTCCACCAATGGCCCAGCACTATATTTTATTATTTCTTCCCCACATAATTCCAATAAAATGCTAATTCAAATTAATTAATTTAAAACTTAATTAAATTAATTAAATAATAAATTTTGGGATGTTACAACTCTTGCTATCCGCACATTTCAAAAGTCAGTTCTCCCACCGTATTACAGCAGATAAAACCAGACACCGCCAATTCTGATGAGGAGCCCATATCGCGCTCCCTTAACAAGGTTAGTTTTCCTGCAAGCCTATTCGGCCTTTTCTTTATTTCAAACTTCGGCATTTTTTCTTTCAATTCATCAGGTATTAATGTTTTCTTATGTCAGATTCGGAAACACTTAGTGGTTTCGACCGCTCCCTCTGATAAATCCAAACTATCAAAGAAGGACAAATAGCATTCTTCCGAGGGGTTTAAGGTATTCCTTTCAACCTAATTTTCACTTCCGGTTCGACCTATGAATTCGACCTCGCGGAACCTCATTTCCTTTTTTCGAATACTTCAGGATGTTAAATCCCCTCAACACTCCCCAAGCTCCAAGCAACATAAAAGGAAGAAAAGGCCTCTTCCTGAGGGTGGGGAGGCTAAAAAACAAAAACAAGCCAAGACCTCTGAGGCTCGAAGCAATGCAATGATTGTCGAATCAGCCGAAGAGTCTGATAATGACCACGAGCCTCTGTGTAATACGGTGAACTAACTTTATCAAAATGTCGCGGTAAGCAAGAGTCGCCACCGACTTTTATTTTATCTAAATCAAATAGAAAGGCTAAAAGAACAGGAAAAACCTTTTAAATGAAAACTGAGTTTGGGGGGTAATTTATACAAAGGGAAGGTGTAAGGCACCCTTTGCATCCATGGTTTTCCATGGGCTCTTAATTGCTTTGCTCTTTCAGAAACCAAAAGTTTAGAAATGTAGAAGAAGAAAAATAAGGACTTTAGCTCGTAAATGAGCGTAGCCTTATTGAAGTTTTTTAAGAAGAAGTGTAATAAAAGATTTTAAAACCAGAGCAAAGCAATTAGGGGCAAATTACCTGGTTAGATGAAAAATATTCTTTTAGCCTTTCAGGGCTATCCATACCATAGGAGGGTAGAGAAGTCCTTTTATTTGGAGGTTAAAGGGTCGTCGAATCATCGTTCGCCACAAGACTGTCCCTGCCATAGAGGGGCAGGTAGTCTAAGGAAAGGATCAGAATAGCCATTTACTTTTAGGCAACCGGAGGATACCTCAGCACTTCGTAGGCAACTTCGAGGGACGAGATCATATTAGCGAATCGAAGGCAGCATCATTAGGGACTTATGATCTGAATGAACCGAGGGCAACGTTGCTGAGGTATCCTCGTATTCGAGGGACTTGGCTATTCTGCACTGAAAAACATAAGGCAACAGGCAACAGGCAACAAGAGGGGTACCATAAAAGGTGTGTGGGTGCAACAATCACGTGATCTGATTCAAAATTATTTATCTTGTAAAATTAATGATTCTATTTCAATTCGAGGTTACACTCCCTAAGTTACTAACCACGCAATTAAATAATATACAATGTTAAGTGCCTTCAAGGCCACACAATACAACTACATAATCAGCCATGGGGATGGGGGAAAAAAGACAATAATAAAAACCCCAATAGAGCAGTAGGTCTGACGTAAGTAATAATTTAAAAGAAAAATAAATAAATAAATTAGGTTTTAGGGTTACCGACTAATCGAGCTTTGACCGACTGGCTAACCCTGAAAATTGGAAAAAGAAAAATAAACAGAAGGGTGAGTGTAGGAGAAGTTCAATGGCATTTAAGAGTAAACCCTAATTTAATGAAAAAGGCAAAAAATAACAAATATTTAAATAAATGTAGAATCAGGACTTAGCTTTTGATCTGATATGGCGTGTAGTCGGACGAACCCTGATGGTAACCCTGAAAAACTGCACAAAAGAAGGAAAACAATTTAGTGTAGGCACGATCTTCGTAAACCCTGATTAGGGCACAAGTTAATAGGATTAACAGAATAAATAAAATCAATTTAATTAATCATTGGTTTTTCAACCTAATTAATTAAATCGGTGAAAATCAGGTTTCGATTAAATATCTAACCCTAACATTTATTTTTAATCAATTAATAAAAATCAATAAAAATTATTTGCTTAATTTTACAAATAATTTAAATAAATTAAATCAAATTAAAACAATTAAAGTAAGCTTAAATAAATAAATCAAATAGAAGTGTTAGAACAAGATTTGTTCTGATCAATATTCTTAGTTTTGATGATAACAATGTATATGAATTTTGCTTGAGATAATGTGGTACTCTAATCCTATGCAATTTCCATTTCAGGAAACATATAAAGAGTATGCACAAAAGCAGCGCAAGAAGCACTGAATCAGAAGGTTCAAGTATGCAACATCAGAACATGCTCTCGCACGACATCAGAAGATGGTCAAGCAGAATCAGAACATGGTCTATTGAAGCATTAGAAGAACTTGAGATCAGAAGCAGAAGCGTTGAAGTTCTCATGGTATCACGCTAGAAGCACTTCAAGGTCAGAAGACAAGAAGATGCTCTGCACCAAGCTATTTGACTCTGATAATATTCAAACGTTGTTTATACAAACATCAGATCAGAAGCAAGTACAAGATGGCAGGCTACGCTGACTGACAAAAGGAACGTTAGAAGCTATTAAAGGCAACGTCAGTTAAAGCAGGAATAGCAAGGCTCGAGGTAGTTGACAAAAGAGTGAAACATTAAATGCAATGCTGTACGGATCATGCAACGCATTAAATTCTCCCAGCGGTCATCTTCTCAAACGCCTATAAATAGAAGTTCTGATGAGAAGCTGAATACAACACTTTGCGCAAACACACAGAAACATTGTCAAATTCAAAAGCTCTCAAACTTCATCTTCAACCTCACTTCATTACTGTTGTAATATCTTAGTGAGATTAAGCGTAAACTTTAAGAGAAATATCACAGTTGTGATTATAGCTTTTAAGAAGCATTGTAATACTCTTGTAAGAATTTGTTTACATTTATTTGTAAAGAACTAGAGGAGATCAAGTTGTGATCGGATTCTCTAGAAAGTCTTAGAGGGTATCTAAGCATTGTGTTCCTAGAGTGATCAGGTTGTGATCAGAATACTCTAGAAGACTTAGAGGTTATCTAAGTGGAAAACCATTGTAATCTTGTGTGATTAGTGGATTAAATCCTCAGGTGAGGTTAATCACTCCTAGGGGGTGGACTGGAGTAGTTTAGTTAACAACGAACTAGGATAAAAATCATTAAGCAAATTGTTTTTATCTTAAGAGTTTTTAAGCTACACTTATTCAAACCCCCCCTTTCTAAGTGTTTTTCTATCCTTCAAGAAGTATTTTATTTATTTATTATGTTTTTTGTAAAGAAATAAAAATTTTGAAAACAAATTTTTGTTTTTCTTTTAAAGATTTTAAGAGATATATGTATATACAAAAATAAATAAATGAAATAAATAATAAAACTAATTGTGTAATTAGAAATAAAAAAAATTAAAAAATCTTAGCTTTTTGATCCTGCGTTACTGCGCGCGTGGGAATTTGGTACACCTGCGCATTTGGGCTCGTTGGATCTGAGATTAATGAGATCAGATGGCCGTAATGGCGCAGGAACATGATAGCTGGTATGGATGCATAGCCCCGGATCCAAGGAGAAACCAAAACAAAAAATGCGCGCGTCTTTTTGAACTAACCAATGAGTGGCTGCCACGACTTCGTCCCCAACCTCAAACCGTCGGATTAGGTCTGCAACAGCTTTACCCATGGACACCCATCGTTTCCATAGCCCTACAGTTTTACGAATACCAGAAAAAAGCAACAAAAATTCTTCGCGAGGCCATGGATGTGATCGTCCAGACCTCACGAATCTAACCATGTCTCTAATTAGGTCTAAATTCACCTGTAGCCAAAAACCCTAAAACGAAACCTAACATTCAACAATGGCATATCACTGAATATTCACGCAATCAACCAAACAACAACCCAGAAACGTTTCAGATAGCATGAGGATCAATAATATGCAGTTAAAATATGCTTATGCTTTGTGAATTTAGGAGATCGAATAAAATTAAAAAAGGACAAACCGTGGCTTAAAGGAGGAAAATCTGGGAGTATTGATGCCGTGTAACAATCCCAACAGGTTCATAATGCTTCAATGGATCTTCCTGGACACTTTGAATGGCTTGAATCTCACTCTATCTCCAAATTGAACTTGCAATTTTGCTTGCTTTTTGAAGCTCGGGTTTAGGGTTCTTGGATGCAGAAAAATCAAAACCTTGCATCTGGTATTGCTATGTATATATAGGAGAACTGATTAGGTCAACAAAACAAGAACAAATCTTATTGAATCTTTGATTTGCAAGTTGGAAAATTTGATTGAAAATTTTGTTGTGAAAGTTTCTAATTTTGGCCTTTATTGATCTTGCTTTCTCCTCAAGTCATGTGAACGAATTTTGGGTGATTTAATGAGGATATTTGATTGATATCTTGATTTAAAACCAAAGCAAAATCATATCTTTCATTAATTTACTATTTTATATAATTAAATTATGATTTAAATGATTAAAAATCATAAAATAATTAATAAAAATAATATAAAATAGAAAGATATATTTTTGGGACGTGCATGGGCTTAAGATGAAGATTGGATGAAAAGAATATTGGCCCATTTGGAGATATTTGGAGTTTTGGCCCTTTTCTCTTCATGCATACCCTTGAGAATAGGTGAACTTGTGCACCTTGCCATTTCCTCATACTTGAACATTTTTCCAAGTTCTTGGACTTTTTAGAAACCTTGAAGAGTCCTCTAACCAATTTCTTTTGTCTCATGTCAAAATAATTTTCCATGCTCCTTGTGTGCTCTTTTGAAAAAGATGACTTTTGGTTGACTTTCAAAAGAGACCTGTAATATTTTGAGTCATATCTCCCAAATGAAGCATTTTTAGACTTGGCATGTGAGAGACAAAATTGTAGAGAATTCAATTTCCTTCAAAATGAGATTAGGATGGAAAACTGATGATTTTCCATGTGGGAGTTATGACTGGTCAAAGTTCAGTTGACTTTCTCTCATGACAACCCTAATTTAGAAACTTTTGAATTTGTTGATTTCTGATCTTTCCTTGATGAACCATGATCAATCCTTGATCAAATGGTGAATGATACTTAAAAATAAGGATGTTGACAAAAAATCAGGAGTTTTGACTGTACTTTGACCACAGTTGACTTTCAGGTCAAATCAGTCGACTGTTGACTTTCTGAGTAATTGAGTGATCAACTCTTTGAATTGAGACCTGAATTTTGTCATGGAGGTAGTTTGGAATATCATAAACCATATAAGATGCCTTGGAGCTTTTGATCCATTGATTTTCTTCATAACAACAAAACCCTAGTCCCTTGAGTCATTGTTTAGGAGGGATGTCTTTGAGCCTTGAACTGTGATTTGAGTTTGAATTAAGAGAAATAGGATGGGCAAATTTTGGGGTATGACACTCTGGTTAACAAAAGGAGAGGTGTAATTCTTGTCAAAAACTCTTTGAATTGGCTCATTTTCCAATACTGACCCTTTTTTGTCGCGGATACAGCCCCTGTTACCCCTCCTCCGCCAAGTTCAACTGAGGTGCAAGCTTCACCCAAAGGCAATGCCGATGCTTCGACAGAGGAGGACAAACAATGGGAGTTCGACCCAACGCTACAGGTATTTGTTAATATTTCACCTATTTTTCTATATTGGAACCGTCCGTCTGGATTTTGCTTTCTTTCTTCAGGTTGGACTTTCTGGCGAAACCCCAAGTTTCCCTGGTACGACTGAATATTCTCCTGCTTCTGACGAACTTCCTCCCCCTCAGCAGGACAATCCTAACCTAGCCGCTGGTGAGTTAATTGATTAGACTATCACGGCTACTCGTAGTGATTCTGATTCTGTCACTAGTCTCGTCACACACTATAGTCCCTATTCGACTGGCTCTGATTCTAGTCTTTCAGCTTCCACACAGGCTTTAGGAACTGACCAAGACAACAATCCTTCTGTTGGAGGTGCACCTTTCAAGTCGGCCAGTGAAAAGGATGAATCTCCGAAGGTCGAGTCTAAACTGTTGTCGACGTCAGCGGAACCTCTGCCTGTTGAAAAACCTAAAGCCGACTCACCACCGCCTTCTATTGCTCAATAAATCTCTTTAACTATAATCACGACAGGAGAAAATGCTGCGCCTGGCCCTTCAGGAGAGAAAACTCTTGATTTGACCATGTTCTCTGCCGACAAGCTTTTGATTGACCCAATGGACATTGATGTCGATGCTGCACTAGCAAGGTTAAACAACTTCGTCAGTTACTACACTTTCTCTTCTGACTCCGACCAGTCCCAAGCACACAACGACAAAATGGGGCTAGAGGCGAGAAAAATCAAAGGCCTGACAGATAAAATCAGGACATATGCATTTAGTTCTGACTTGCCTAAGCTGCTGCGCGAGGATTCGACTCTTGGTCCAAAGCTTTTAGATGCTTGTGCTCAGCTAAAGAGTCTAGAGATCTCTAAGTTCTGCGGGCTAATGGTAGTGGTCTTTGAAACATTTCTCCCTCTTCTACTTGAAAATATTAAAAATGTGAAGGAGAATGAAGACTTTATTGAGGCCAAGCAGGCAGTGGTGAAAAGGAACGTGGATGCTATGGTTAAGGCGAAGAAGGTGATAAAGGGGCTGAAAGTCCAGATTGGTCAGAAGCGTCAAGAGCAAACTCCAATAAGAGAAAGGTCTATAGAAATCCGCCGTCGACTTGAAGTCCTCTCAAAAGAAATGTCCGACTTGAACGCAGAGTTGGAGCTTATCACTAAACAGGAAGAGGATCTTGCTCAAGATATTGCTCCTACTCAAGCGGAAATGCTAAAAATGACTGTGGACGTCGTCGCTGTCAGCAACGCTGTAACACCCTTCTAAACCTCGCGACAATTATATAAAAATTTCAGAGTAAACATGAAAACAAGGGTGCCACAATTCAATAAAACAATTTATTATAACTCACTTGCCATGCTTCACTAATGAACGATCATCAATTTAATAAAATCATGTTTCTACACAGCGGAATATTCATCATACGGATAAGCATAACATCATCTATGTAATATCCCACAAAATTAATATAATAACAACATAATAGAGTATCATCATAGACTCTAACTAGCGTTCCCCAGTGTTACAATATCAGAGCATGACACCGACGCTATACTTAAACAAACTGGCCTATGAGCTATCCTCACCAAAGCCAAAAGCCGCTACTTGCCAATCTGAAAATGTCAACATGTAAGGGTGAGTCTCATCGCAATTAAC
Source organism: Vicia villosa (assembly GCF_029867415.1). Lineage (NCBI taxonomy): Eukaryota > Viridiplantae > Streptophyta > Magnoliopsida > Fabales > Fabaceae > Vicia > Vicia villosa. The sequence goes on from NW_026705334.1 coordinate 680,166, forward strand.
AAATATTATTGCATCATAAATAATAACACATCATAGTTATATTAATCACCCAATTGTATTATATTCAAACAATTCAACAAATACACAACCAACACATCATCAATTCATAACACTGAAACACATTCAATCATGTTATGAAAATCATGCATATGAATGAACTGACACTATGCATGTGGTACCAAACATCATCAATGGGAATAACCCACCGACCGATCCAACATCATCAAGATACGGCCTTGCCAGCACAAATTCTACACAATGGGAATTATGCCATTCACTGAATCCACAACATCATCCGGATTCAGCCCTCAACATATGATTATGAATGAATGCAACATATACAACATACTTATAACATCGTCGATCCGATGAACATCATCGTCTCATCTCTTACCATCTTCATCATTATCAAGCATGTATATGTATCAACATCATTCATCACAAATCAATCATCATCACCATCATTACAGAACATACATGTATTTACACCAATCATCATCGTAATCAATGATAAGAATATACATGTATTCACATCATTCAACACATCTCATATTGTCACATCTCATCATATATGTGTTTACCCAGAAATATGGTAAACAAGCGCTAGTTTCCTTTTTAAAGGTTACTTTTGCGGAATCAATTAGAATCTTCCAGGACTAATTGCTTTAATTTGTTTATTACGTGTATCTAGTCTGTATTAAATGCAGCAATAACTTCAAAGTGAAAGTAAATACTGAAATTAAAGGCTTTTAAAATAACTAAAAGCAATAGAAAGCAGTAAATGTTCACTGAAAATGAAATATAACATAAAATGATTGCATAAATTAGACTGGTACGCATACGTACATTACAAAGTTGCACTCGTCACTCATTTTGCACAGAGATTTGAGTTTACTTGTGTTTTGTAGAAAATGCGGACCCTAAACTGTTCCTATTGAAATTGCTTAAATAGGAAAAATAAAATAACTACTACTAACGGTCGACTGATTATCAGCCAACACGTGTCTTCGACATGCAATATCTTCAACTACGAGCCCTCCACGTGTCCTGTGAGAACTGCCAGAAAACTGCTTAAAACTGCCTCCAATGACTTCTGATGCTCTCCGACTTCATGGCTATACTTAAACAAAACGTCTAAGTTTTTCCTGTCTGTTCTAGTCGAACCTGTATGGTATATTGACTAATTTTAGTCGAACCTTGGCAATGATGGTTTATTGGTAGTCGAACGTTAGTCTTGACTAAACAAATCTATTTAATCAGACTTTTTGCCTTAGATTCTTTAATAATCTCACCTTTTTTAGAGGTTACTTACCATTATTTAGCAAGTCGAAATCCTAGGGTAACAAATTTCCCCCCAAGCGACTTCTTTCGACTGACTTCAGGAAAGAGAAAAATGGCGTTTCATTTCTTTTTTAGATTTCGACCTTTGTTCTCTTTTGACGCCATGATTACTTTGCACATCCCTAGGCACTAATTATTACCTAAATCTTAGGTAGTGGGCTATAACTGCTCCCCACTTTCTAAAAACCAGTTTCCAAAGCGTTTCTTTGACATGACCTTTGATTTCAACAACTTCTTTCTGCACGATTTTGCTGACGTCACTACAGCCTTATATATGTGCAAGTTTCTTCTCATTTTTTCTTTCTTTCTTCTCGTTTCCTTCTCTTCTCAAACGTTTCAGAAAGAACACTCTTCTTCTCTAACCTTCAAACTATTTTCTTCTCCTCTTCCAAACACAACAACAATGGCTGCTGCAAACACCAACGCTACCGTTTATGCTACAGGTTCTAACCCTTTAGGGTTTATTATGTCTCGTGAAGAGGAAGAACAAGGGTTGGATTTTGTTCCTCAACCTAACCTCACAGAAGCCAAAGCCATTATTTGGCAAAACCAGATGTTAATCTGTCATACCCCAAAATTTGCCCATTACATTTCATGATAATTGAGCTCAGTTAATCTCCACAGGCTCACTCTCCTCCTAAGCAATGAAGGTTAGAACTAGGGTTTGATATTTTTTCTAGGATAATCAAATTCTGAGGCCCCAAATAGGCACCATGGCCTCTCATATACCTCAAATGGACCCCGTGGATTCTTATATGTTTCAAAGAGGTCCCATACCAAGTTTCAAGCCTCGATTCAAAAGATTGCTCATTTAATGGCCCAAACGATCAATAATCGACTAGTTGACCTAAAAGTCAAACTATGGTCAAATCACAGTCAAAACTTCTGATTTTTTGGTCAACATCCTCATTATGAAGTGTTATTCATCATTTGATCAAGTATTGATAATGATTCATCAAGGAAAGTTCAGAAATCAACAAAACCTAGAGTTCCTAAATTAGGGTTTTCTAGAAGAAAGTCAACTGAACTTTGACCGGCCATAACTTTCACATGGAGCATCAAAAATTTCCCATCCAAAGCTCAATTTGAAGGAAATTGAATTCTCTACAACTTTGGCTCTCACATGCCAGGTCCAAAAATGCTTCATTTGGAAGATATAAGCCAAAACATTACAGGTCCTCCTAAAGGATCGCAAAAAAGACGTTTTTCTCAAAGGACGGTAAATGAACATGGTAAGTTCAATGAAGGTGAAACCAAAAGTATCTTTTAGAAGACTCTTTGAGATTTCTAAAATGTGCAAGAACACCTTCGTGTGATAAAAGAGGAGGAAAATACGATTGGTACAAGGTGGGCGATTTTTAAGAAATGGCATAAAAACCTAAGAGAAGAACTTTGCATTTTTTAGTAATGGGCCAATATTTCATGGTATCCACGAAATTTCAAGCTCATTAAAAGCCCATATGTCATTGGATATTTTATTTGGTTTTTTTACATTTATATTTGGATTTATTCATTTTAATTCAATATAAATCAAAATAAAATCAAATTAAATCCTACAAAATATGCCATGGAATATTCCTTTCATCCAAATCAAATCCAACTCCATCCAAGGGCCATTGAATCGTGGAAAAGATGCAAGAATTAGAATTGGACTTAAAAAAGAAAGTTTTGCATAAAAAATCAAATCAAATTATTTGTAATCAAAGTCAATTGATTCTTTCCAAATTCTTCTCAACCCTAATGTGCTACTATATATTCATAAGTTTGCAGCCTCATGGGACAAAAAAAAAACCCTAGCCACCACAAGTGTCCCAAGCTTGCAAAAAATTTCAAGAAACCTAAAGATTTCATATTCATAGTTACAGCCATATTCAAGAGGAGATAACCATCACAATATCTGCAGCAGGTAATATAGGTTTGTAATGGATTATTAACACAGCCTCTTAACGTGTGAGATGATGATCTCACGTTCATGTTATCCCATGCACTTTTTTTTATTTTCGTTTACCATATGTTCATGCATATTGATCAAATCTAATGGTTGCTGTGAGTTTATGATGATGTTTAGAGAAACTTAGAACCAATGAACAGGTGCTGGAACGCGTGATTCAAACTTCACCATGGTTAGGGCATAGATTCGTGAGACCTTCGTTCTCATAGATGCCGCGGGTTTCAAGCCAAACAAACCTCACCAATCAACTCCTAGGGGTCGAATTAATTGATCTGGGTTAATATGTTTTTGTCTCGACGCTTTTGGTTCATGTTTCGAATTTGCAGGAATAAGAATGATGAACTCGCGGAAAAATCCGCAGGAAAAGTCGCAATTGTTTCCGCGGGTAAATCCGCAGGTGATCGCGAAAGAGATGATGAATAGTGTTGCTGACTTGTTGACTCGCATGCGTGGCAAAAAGCTGAGTAGCGATTGGTCTGCGCGTGAGTGGGGAGGGTCCGCGTTGACTGTCTCGTTTATCACATTTTTTTGTTTTTATTTATTTGCAGCGATTCAACAAACGACTTGAATGATTGGCACAACTGGTTGAAGGCAGGGATCCGTGACATCATAAACCTGGGTTCAATCCCTGGTTTTGCCACTTTTAGTTTGATTTTTCTCTTCCATTTTTTTTGGTTTTGCCACTTTTAGTTTGATTTTTCTCTTCCATTTTTTTTGTTCCTTTCTTTCTTTTGTCTAATTAATTTCTTTAAATTTTTGATTAACCATTAAAAAAAATCACAAAAAGAGATAGAAATAGGATAACAAACCAACTTTTTTTTTACATAATTTTATTTTATTTTATTTAATTAAGTTCTTCATTAATTTCTCTTTTACCATAAAAAATAAAAAAAATAAATAATAACTAATGTTAATTAGGGTTTTAATATTCCTTTTTTAATATAATTTTTTATTTTTAGAGCTTAATTAATTTAATAAGATCAACTTAGCTAGTTATTTAAATAACTTAATAATTCATTTAGGATTTTTATTAAGTAATCTTAATTTATTTTAATCTGCTAAATTAAACTATTAAATCTCTATTTTATCCCGATTTCTTCTCTCACCTCAAAATCTTGTGTATGGCGCATGTTTGCTTTATTTTGCTATTTTCTTATTCAGATACTAGAATGTACATAGGTAAAATGTAAATATCATAGTGAAAATCTTTACCTTTCTGTACCTTTAAATTCTGTATTTTAATTATTATACTGCACAGATGTATGCTAAATAGGGTGTGTATGGCAAGATAAATGAAACGATAGATCACATAAAAACTCAAGATTAAATATAAACGAATACAACACACTTTGCACGCACTCACCCTTAGGGTACGCCCCTCTTGGTTGCCTTCGATTTAAAGGCCGTGTCCCTCGAATATCGAGGTACCTATTAGCAAAAGTCCCTCGATTTAAAAATCATCAAAGATCATGGTCCCTTAATGTTGCCTATAAATACATGATCCCGTCTCTCGAATGGTTGCCTAACGAAAGATGATTGTCCCTTCGAATTTGCTAAAGGTACCTCTACCTGTTGCCTTCCAACGACCTCGATGACCCTTCGATGACCCGCACGTCCAATAAAACAAGGACTACCTACTTCTATATAGTATGGATAGTCCTGGGAACTTTAAAAATTACAGAAAAAAGACCAATCAATTAGGGTAGTGCTCTTAACCTGCCTAGCTCAATAAAAAACATCTTTTCACTATTATTTCGAAAAACTAAGGCTACGCATTCACGCTAAAGTCCTTATACTTCTTTTCAACTCAAACAAACAATATGAGCTAAGCAAGTTAAGAGCCCGTAGATAACTACGGATGAAAAGGGTGCTTGCACCTTCCCTTTTCATAACTTACCCCCCGAGCCCGTTTCTTTCAAAAAGGTCTTTTTCTGTACTTTTTACCTTTCCTAATATTGGACAAAATAAAAGTCGGTGGCGACTCATGCTCACCGCAACATTTGTTGCTTTTAAAAAAAAGTCAGTTCACTGTATTACATAATCCCTTTCCAAATTACTGATAAACTAATGGCTTTCTCAGGGCCATTACCAGATCATCGTTCTCATCCAGAACAAACCGCTGGTTTCTTTCCTTGTTTTAAAACCACCATGCCTGTAGCTTTTGACAAACCGCGTCCTCTCGACTTGAAGTTTATGGACCCTACACTTAGGGTGTTTCGTTCGACCCCAGCTCCTGGCAACAAAGAGTACTTAGCTTGGCTTAACAAAGTCCAGGCGAAGAAGCAACAAAGGTGGGAAGAGTTGGGCATCTTCGACGCCATACAACTATCCAGAACTGGTCATAGGGTTTGTCCTCCAATGCTACTTGCTTCGATATTTTTCTGGGAAGGTTCGACCAACACTTTTCACCTTCCTTGTGGGATGATGACTCCCACTCTCTTCGACGTGGCTGCCATCACAGGGCTTTCGCCTTTGGGTGAGATCTTTGACCCAACTCTTCCCACAGAAATGAATTTCAACTTCACCAACGCCACCATCACCAAATATATGCAAGATCATTATGACAAGTCGATAGAAGAAGTCTCTGACGAAGAGCATGTTGCCTTCCTCACCTATTGGCTTTCATATTATCTATTTTGTCCAGGATCAGTTCAGATTGCTAAGGCTTACATACCCCTGGCCATCCAAATTCATGAAGGTCGAAAGGTCTCTTTAGGTAAGCTTCTCCTTGCTTATCTCTACCATACCTTAGGTATAGCATCTTTAAGGATCAAACGCCTGCATGAGACTCCAAAACAACTCTCTCTGTCGGGACCTTATTGGCTCTTACAACACTGGTTGAATGCCACCTTCGAGTCACATATAGGTTACACTGTTTCCAGATCCATTCTAGAGGTCATGTATGACCGGAGGGTCGAAGGCATCAAGCTTGCCTTTCAAACTCCTCAAGATGAACCTAACAGGCCCAACCTCCTCAAATATGTGAGGTTGTTTTCTGAATGTAAAACATTAATTGCTTCCATGGCCCCTTTCTCCAATCGATGCTTTGGGCCAACTTGGTTCAAAGCTATTTTTCCTGGGAATACTCCTACTCTTCGAGCTCAATTAAATGCTATTTGGGCTGCCTTTCTAACCCCAACACTACTTTCTCATCGTATTGAGTCGACTGGTAAGTGCTATGGGTTTGTGGGTTATCAACCAAACTTGGTCTCTCGACAATTTGGTTTGAGCCAGATGCTACCCAAAAGCTTATATTCCCATGATGGTGATATTTGTTACTCTGGTCGACCGTTCACAGCCCGTCAACACCTCGACTGCTTGAAGTTTCATAACAAACAATCCTTGGAACATCCCACCTTCACTTTCCAAAACTCCTACTTTACAACCAAAGAATTCAATAAATGGTGGTCTGAATATTACCAACTGTTTGATGGAGACTCTTTCGTCAAGAAGCTGAACACTGCATTCGACGTACTGGAGGATCAACTTACTATAAGTAAGTTTTTTATGTCTACTTTCGTTTTCTTTATTACCAATGGCAGTGTTCTAATCTCAATTTTAGACCTTTCAGGACCTGATCCTACTGCTCAAGTCGAAGTCCCTGCTCCTAAACCAGGTCGAAAGCGTCCTAGTACATCGAACACCACCACTACCAAGAAAAACAAAACTATTAGAAAGGTATTTATCTTGACCTTTAATCTTTTGTCAATACTGCCTGAACCCTTGTTAATTGTTATTTTCCTTTCTTTAGCTGCTAGTCCCTGCTGACTCAGATGAAACCACTTCACCACCAAATCAAGAAAGTGAAATTTTTTCAAGACTCCCGCTTCCGACTCTATCAAAGAAACGGAAAATTGTTAAGAACATTCCAAAAGTAATTGTCAAGCCCCAAACAGCTCCAACAATTCCGTCTTCGTCTCAAATTCCTCCTGAGGTAACTTAACATTCTCTTTCAATATTTTTTCTCTTTAACAAATTGTTTTCTAACACTTTCTTCTGAATAGAATGCCCAAACTATCGACCATATTCAGGAGAAGGTTGTCGAAGTTGCTGAAAAAATTACTGAGGCTGCTCCTGACTCCAACCTTTTTAGCCCTCAACGGACTGATGCTTTTGGAAGTACCACTGATTCGGCTAACACTCCAGGTCGAAGTAGAACAGAGCCCCAAAACAATCCTATTATTGGGCAAGCTCAACCTGCAAATGTCAAAGCTGCTGATCAAGCCTCTCGTTCAAAGAAAGATATCATTTGTCAATCCAAACAACATCCTACTGTTGATGACACCAACTCGAATAGTTCTCTTAGTCAAGAGGAGATTCTGGACTTGAAGAAGACTAATCCTCTAGAAGCTCTCTTTCGACTTCAGAAGCTGCGACCAAGTTCTCTTGACGTTTCTGTTCAGTCGACCAACCCTGACGCTGAAATTGATGCTTCTCTTATCGAAGCTATATGCCAGCTAAAGGCTCATCTGAACGAACCTGAGTTTCTTGCTGTCCTTGAGAGTTCTGAACATCTTGGTGGAGAAATTCGCAAGCTTTTAGACTTAATAATCAAAGCTTCTCTTCCAGCAGTTGTTGTTCAATTCTTCTTTGATTTTGAGGCATACTTCGACCAGCTCTGGAGGGACCTTATGACAAAGAAGAACATCACTCGACAGGCAAAGAACAAATAGCGTGAAATGGAGAGGGAATGGGATGCCAGTGCAGCTTCGAACAAAAAGGTTGAAGAATTTCAGGAGAAAACTTTAAAGTTTTCTGACAAGAAGGGAGAGATCGACAACAAGATTGCTAACTACAAGGCCTAAATCGATGCTCTTAACAAGAAGATTCAAGATCTTGAACAAGAGAAAATCACTTTGGCTCAAACTGAGGAAATCCCTTCGCCTGAAACTATTAACCAAGAGGTTTTGAAAGGACTTGGTCATGGTGAAAATGCCCTCAAATTGGAAAGCAACATTCGACAACTTAGACAAAATTTGTCTCGACTGGACTCGAAGATTGACTTTGAGTCAGCCAAGCTAGCTTATTTTAGGAATAACTTTCCAACTTTGTAATTTTGTTTTCGATTAGCTGGCTATATTTTGTAATGACTGCCAACGCACTTTATAAGAAACTTTTTGTAATGATTGGCCAAATTTTTAGCCATTTTAACATAATCTTTTGGTTTTATTCTATTATGCGAATTTCTTGAAGTATAGGTTTATATTTCTTCAAATATTTACCATTTATCCTCAAGATTCGACTATCTGAATTTAGTTCTTCAATTTCATATGCATTGTTTGAAAACACTTGCAAAATTTTGAACGGTCCTTCCCAACTTGGGGACCATTTACCCAATAACTTATTCCTTTGATCCATGGGTAAAATAACTTTCCATACATAATCACCTATCATGAATGTTTTTCCTTTGACTTTCTTGTTGTAAGCCTTCGCCACTTTTCTCTTTTGTTTTATTAACCTATCCAACGCTATTAGTCGTTCTTCGTCTAACTCTACTAATTCGTCTAACATCATACTCCAGTATTCATCAGACGAAAGACTGTTTTGTCGTTGAATTCTGGCTGACTGTAGATGAATTTCTGCAGGCAACACAGCATCATGCCCAAAAGTCAAACGAAATGGGGTAGTATTTATTGCTTCCTTTGGTGACGTTCGACAAGCCCAAAGTATTTGGTCGAGCGTTTGATGCCAGTTTCTTGGCTTTCTCCCTACATGTTTTTTTATCAAGTTTATAATAACTTTATTAGCAGCTTCGACTTGACCATTAGCCTGAGCATAATACGGAGTGGATGTTAGTAATTTAAATCATGTTTCTGCTGCAAAAGCTTGCATCTTTCGACCAATAAAAACTGATCCCTGATCAGTAGTGATAGTTTCTGGAATTCCATATCTGTAAATAATGTGTTTTTGTATAAAACTAATCACTGCTTCTTGATCAGCATTAACCAGGGGAATTGCTTCTATCCATTTAGTAAAATAATCTATTCCTACAAAAATGAATCTTTGTTGTTTAGAAGATGCAGGTTTGATTTCTCCTATTAAATCCAAAGCCCATCCTCTAAAAGGCCAAGGTTTGACAATGGCATGCAATTCACTGGCTGGAACATGTTGAATGCCTGAAAATTTCTGGCACTCTTGGCACCCTCTTGCATATTCAATACAATCTTTTAACATTGTCGGCCAATATAAACCTTGTCTAAACAACAACCACTTCATCTTATGGCCTGATTGATGAGCTCCACAAACACCACTATGAACTTCTGACACAGCCAAATATGCTTCAGCTTCACTTAAGCATCTCAACAATACACCTTCAGCCGTTTTCTTGTATAAATCATTTCCCAATATCACATAGTTTAGAGCCCTGTATTTAATCTTTCGGTCAGTTCCTCCGACTGGATTATTTAGGTACTGGACCAATGGGTTTCTCCAATCAGAAATTGTCATATTGTCGATGGCAAAAATTTCCAAGGCATGCCAATTTTCACTTTCAACTTCGTATCCTAGCCCCCTAAGTTTTGACGTCGACAATTGACCCAATCTGTCTAACACTTCATGAGTTTCTTTCTCTTTGATATCGACCATATCTTCTAACTTATTTTTAGAAACTCTATAGCCAGAAGCAATCTGTGCCAATTCATTAGCAATGTAATTCTCAGATCTTGGTACATGCAAGATCTCGACATGTTCAAATTTCTCTAACAAGCGTACCACTATTGCATAGTACACTATTAGATTTTCTTTGATGCATTTATACTCTTTCTTGATTTGTCAAATGACCAGCTCAGAATCACCTCGAATTTCAACTCGCTTTGCCCCCAAGTCTATTAGGGCTTTCAAACCAGTTATCAAAGCTTCGTATTCGACTTCGTTATTAGAACATACATCCTTCATTCTATAGTGGAACTTGGTTGGAAGTCCTTCAGGAGAAATAATCAGAACTCCAATGCCTGATCCATTTTTATGACTAGAACCATCAAAAAACAACTTCCAGTTAGATTGATCGACCAAATTTGATGATAGGTCAACTACCCCATGTTCGACTATAAAATCGGCCACGATTTGTCCTTTCATAGATTTTAAAGGAACATATGTTAAGGAGAATTCAGTTAGCGCTAAGGCCCATTTACCAATTCGACTATGCAAAATTGGTTTAGACAACATATGTTTAATAACATCAAAATGAGAGGACACATACACATCAACAGGCTTTATATATTGCTTAAGTTTGTTACATGAGAAATACAAGCATAAACATAACTTTTCAATATCATTATACCTAGTTTCAGCATCCACTAAAGTTCGACTTAGATAATATATAGCTCTTTCGACGCAATTATCATCCTCTTGGGCTAACATACTCCCAATTGTCGAACCTGAAGCAGCTATGTACAATTTCATACTCTTTGTCCTATTGGGGGTAACAAAATAGGAGGCTTAGTTAAATAAGCTTTTATTTGGTCGAACGCCTGTTGATGTTCTGGCTCCCATTTGAATTGATCTTGATTCTTGAGCTTCACAAGTGGTGAAAAAATCTTCGTTTTGCCACTTAGATTTGAAATAAATCTCCTCAAGAAATTAATTTTCCCCAACAATGACTGGAGTTGTTTCTTTGTTTCTGGCGCCTTTAGCTCCAAGATTGCTTTCGTCTTGTTCTGGTTTATCTCAATACCTTTCTTGTGAACCACGAAGCCCAGGAAATTCCCTGCATGGACACCAAAAGCACATTTTAAAGGATTCATTTTGAGTCCATATTTTCTCATTCGTTCAAAAGACTGTCGAAGATGGTCTAAGTGACCATTTTCAGAGTTAGATTTTATAACAATATCATCGATATAGACTTGCATAAACTTGTCAATAAAATCATGAAACATGGAATTCATAGCTCGTTGATATGTAGCTCCAGCATTTTTTAAACCAAAGGGAATTACTACCCATTCATAAGTTCCTAAAGCACCTGGGCATCGAAACGCCGTCTTAGGTACATCTTCGTCAGCTATAAAAATTTGGTTATAACCTGAATATCCATCTAATAAACTGAGATATTCAAATTCGGCTGCGGAATCGACTAACATTTCAGTAACAGGCATAGGATATTCATCTTTAGGGGTAGCCTTATTTAAATCTCTGAAATCTATGCATATACGAAGGCTACCATTTTTCTTTATTACAGACACTATATTAGCTAACCATTCGATATACCTCGCAGTTCGAATAAACTTGCTTTTCAGCAATCTTTCAATTTCTACTTTGATTTTTTCCATAACCTCTGGCGCAAATCTTCTAGGAAGTTGCTTGATAGGTTTCTTTCCTGGGTTCAAAGGTAATTGATGTTCAACCACACTTCGACTTAAACCAGGCATCTCATTGTAATCCCATGCAAAACAATCCTTATATTCTTTCAACAGTCGAACCAACTTGGTCTTTAGGTCACTTGTAAGTTTTGTACTTACATAAGTAGGTCTTCTAGTGACTCCGTCACCTAAGTCAACTTCCTCAAGAGGATCTTGAGCTTGCATTCTTTTTACCGATCCTAATGGATCCATTTCGAAGCCTAAAAGTTCGTCATCGTATATCCCATCAAACCTTTCGACCTGGTGATTGATTTCCTGATTGTTTGCATTTTTTACCATCATGGACTCAATGGCCATATTTTTCTCTAGTTTGGCTTCTAAAGCCGTTTTTTCCTTGTTCTCGGCCAAATAAGCCGTTATTCGAGCCAGGTATTCTGACTCAGTGGTCATCATCTTTGACTGTTGTCCTCTCCTCTGGAGGACTTTCATGATTCAATGGTTCATTAGGATCTTCCTTATTACAAATGAAACCATAATTTGGGTCCAAGTTCAGATACTTAGACACACTTTCATCGGACGAATACACCTCCTCCGCTTTGTAGCAAGGAGCTACAGTCGCCAGATGCTGGTCGAAGTGCCTGCGACCACTCTCAGTTTTGCAATAGCTTTGGTCAGCTTCAACATTCTCCACTATACCATCTGGCCTCCAAATGGCCACACGCTGATGCAAAGTAGAGGGAACTGCCCCTATGCCATGGATCCATTCTCGACCTAGAAGTAACTTGAAATTAGCTTGAGATGCAATCACCATAAAGATGGTTGACCTGACAGTCGAACCAACAGCCAATTTCACCTGAATCACTCCAAGTATTCCACTTGTCTTGCCCTCATAGTTAGACAACACCATATTATGAGGCCTTAAGTCTTTGTCAGATTTACCCACTTTCTGAAGTGAAGAGTAAGGCATTAAGTTCACAGCAGCCCCACCATCGACAAACACTTTGTTTATTGGAACCCCATCCACTTTTGCCCTTATGAATAAAGGCTTCAAATGATACATCATTCCTCGATCTGGCTTCTCAAACACAACCTTTTATTCTTCCACTACTCCTTTTACCATTACATAATAACAAACAGGCGTCTCTTCTACATTCTCGTCAGGGAGAAAATCATCTTCATTCTCAGACACCTCAGATACTCTGTCGAACTCTGCTGGAAGTACAGATACAATTCCACAGTCAATTAACAACTCATCTGAATCTATGTCAAAGTTGTCGTCGACCTCTTCATCCGACAGTGGAGAATACTCAGGCTCTTTTTCTGTATTGAGAATCGGAGCATCATCATCAACTAATTCTTTGATGAGTTTCTTTCCCAGGATCATTCCTGCAGCCAACCTCTCATTTGCCACTTTGGCCTGCTCTTTAGTCAATCTCCTCTGAAAAGGTTTCGGCTGGTAATGAGAAAAACCTGCCTGCATCATCTTTGAGTTTTCCTGGCCATTCTTATGGCTTCTTTGGTAACGCCTCCATTGCGTTCGAGTCATAGGATTCTTTCCTTTGTAATTTGGAGATATAAAGTCCTTCCTCTTAGATCCACTATCAGTCCAAGAGCCTTCTGCATTTGCTCCAGTACCTTGGATCTGCCATTATGGACGTTTACCTCCTCTGAAGTTAATGGGTTTCACCCACTTGTCCTCAGGGACATCCGTCTTGGGTCGAAAAGTCTTTGGCTTTTCAAACCTCTTCCTGTACTCTCCAGCCCTTCGACCACTGTTTTCCCCTGTATACATAAACTGACGATTCTTGCCTCGACGAGGGTCGAACCTCACTTTGTTTGCAGCATCAACATTGAAAACAGCATCACACCTTGGACATAATCCAACTTGAGAATTTTTGTTGTGACACCTCTCAAGGAATTTCAAAAGGCTCTCCTTTGGTTCAGGATAGACCATGTTCAAGACTTTGCCATCAGTAGCACCATCTTGCTTTCCGCCGAAACCATCAGTAGTTTCGACCATCATCACATCAGCAAGCTCAGTATAGTGAGCCTCTTCGACTTGCAAGGGATCAGTATCAACTTGCATTGATGACTTTGGCTTTTCTCCAAACTGTAACCTTCCTTCCTTCAAAGCTTTCTGCACCAAATCCCTGAAAAGAACACATTGAGAAGTCTTATGACCCAGGAAATTATGAAATTTACAAAATCCTCTTTTTTTTCTTTTGTTCAAGAGGAGGATTCTTAAGTCCTGGGGGTACTATGATTTGCCCATCAGTTACTAACAAATCGAATATCTCATCACATTTTGTTATATCGAATGAATACGTTTTACTAGAAAATTTATCATTTTTACTTTCGATCGGATTTTTATCTTTTGAGGGCTTGAGTAATTTACAAATATATGGTGGTCCCGACTTCAATTCAGCCACATTGACCTCTCCCTCTTCGTATTCACTATCACTATCAGAGTCGAACTCATTTGTAGTAACATAAGCTATCTTTTCTTTCTTATGATATTTACTAACTCTGGCTTTTTCAGCTTTTAGCCTTTCGACCTGGCGTACTCTGTCTGCCAATTGTGCCATATCCCTTAAATGTTGGGTATCTAATTTCTTCCTTATGGAATAATCTAACCCACCTGCAGCCATTTCGACTAACTCATGTTCAGGAATTTGTGTGAAACATCTAGCTTTCAATAACCTGAAACGGTTGAGGTAGTCATCGACCGTTTCTGTACCCTTTCGCCTAACTCCAGCTAATTCTTTCAAACTAATCTTCGACTGTCCCATATAAAACTGTTCATGGAACAATCGTTCTAACTGACTCCATGAAAATACAGATTGTGGAGGTAAGGTCGTGAACCAAGTAAAGGCATTTTTTGTTAAAGAACTTGGGAAATATTTCATCTTTAAATTCTCATTGTTTTCTAATTCTCCAGCCTCTGTTTGGAATCTAGCAATATGTTCGACTGTCGATTCGCCAGTCTCACCAGCAAATTTGGTAAAGTTTGGAATTTTCCAACCCCTAGGTAATTCTGTCTGCCTCACGTACTCTGACAATGGGGAAACAAAATTTGGTCTATGCAAACCTACATTTATTCCATTCTGAACTAAGATTTGTTCGACTACATTCGAGATATTATTGTGTCCAACATTGACATCTTGCTGGATATTTCTAAGAACCTGATCAGCATCTTGATGCCTTTGTACTACTCTAGGGATTTCTTGTTCAATTTGGTCCCCATTTCTAGGAGTTTCAACTACTCTACATTCGACCCTTGTGGAGTCGAACGGTTTGGTTGTGGGGGCGCTCCAAAGAAATCTGCTATTCTGGCCATTTGTCTAGCCAATATTTCATAACTTTGGTTCGTATTGTTTATCATGGGAGTAAAAACTGTTCCCATTTGTTGAGTAAGGGCATTTACCATTTCATGGTTGCTTTCGTCTATTTGTTGTCGGATTGACAACATTGACGTAGTACTCAGAGATGGCAATGTCTGGTTAATATAACCTATGCCCGTAGGTCGACCCCCTAAGTTTGATGTGCTTGTTGCCATCATATTGTCAGAATATGATGAAGGATTCGCGTGTAAACCTTGCATCATAGAAGTGGGCATTCCAAACTGAGGGTTAAAACCTGGTGGAGGTATCATTCCATGAAATGGCGGTCGTAATGGGTTAAACGGTCACCGTACATTCATTGGTGATGATACCAATGTTGCTGCCGTCGATCCACCAATATTTGTTGTTCTAACTGGGGATGAATTTGCGGCATTTTGTGATGTTGTTCCGGTTAGAACAACTCCTTGATTTCCAGAAAGGTCAGAATCATTTGTATTAACTTCAGACATGTTAGTTAATTTTCGACCACTTCTTAGAATCATACATAACTATTGCACTAACAAATATAAAACAAACAGCAATTGACGAGTCCCACTGGGCGTGCCAATTTGTTTACCCAGAAATATGGTAAACAAGCGCTAGTTTCCTTTTTAAAGGTTACTTTTGCGGAATCAACTAGAATATTCCAGGACTAATTGCTTTAATTTGTTTATTACGTGTATCTAGTCTGTATTAAATGCAGCAATAACTTCAAAGTGAAAGTAAATACTGAAATTAAAGGCTTTTAAAATAACTAAAAGCAATAGAAAGCAGTAAATGTGCACTGAAAATGAAATATAACATAAAATGATTGCATAAATTAGACTGGTACGCATACGTACATTCCAAAGTTGCACTCGTCACTCATTTTGCACAGAGATTTGAGTTTACTTGTGTTTTGTAGAAAATGCGGACCCTAAACTGTTCCTATTGAACTTGCTTAAATAGGAAAAATAAAATAACTACTACTAACGGTCGACTGATTATCAGCCAACACGTGTCTTCGACATGCAATATCTTCAACTACGAGCCCTCCACGTGTCCTTTGAGAACTGCCAGAAAACTGCTTAAAACTGCCTCCTTTGACTTCTGATGCTCTCCGACTTCATGGCTATACTTAAACAAAACGTCTAAGTTTTTCCTGTCTGTTCTAGTCGAACCTGTATGGTATATTGACTAATTTTAGTCGAACCTTGGCAATGATGGTTTATTGGTAGTCGAACGTCAGTCTTGACTAAACAAATCTATTTAATCAGACTTTTTGCCTTAGATTCTTTAATAATCTCACCTTTTTTAGAGGTTACTTACCATTATTTAGCAAGTCGAAATCCTAGGGTAACAATATGTCAACAATATATCATCCATTAAACAAACAAAATATTCACATCATACTCATATCATCACATGAAATATCTCATAAGCTCCATCACACAATCAAACAAATCATCATACGAATCATGTTTAAAACATAGCATGTCTTGCACATCTCATCACATATATGCACAATACATCCTTCATCAAATAATAAAATCATGATTCAAAAATAATTGAAGTTACACCTCATTTCATCATCTAAACACATAGGTTATCTTATAAGGTTCATCATGCTCGAAACGGCACTAAAAACAGACATATGGTTTGAAAGTTATGGCCTTTAGAAAATTTGTTAAAAATTTGTATGCTGTGAGTCGACTCACAACTCTTGCAGGTCGACGCATAAAATTTTCCGTCCCCCTCGGGTTTGCGCAGGTCGACCCATGATTCGACTCATGCTGGTCTTTTGGGAATCCATAGGTCGACGCATGAGTTCCATAGGTCGACGCATGTTGCGTTTATACAGAATTTTTCTGCGATTTTTGACATCTTTCCTCTCCCAATCTCAATCTAATCGCACCACAACAGTTCCCACACCAAAATATCATCAATTAACATAACATACTATAATTATAACACATTTTAGAGGTCATCTAACACCAAAACCATTCATCAATTCATCAATTTCATCAATTCAACAAAACAACCTAAATCTCCCAAAACCCCAAAACCTAAACATACAACCCAATTGATCTAAATAATATTCCCATTGAGTATTATCATCTAAAATACGATAAGAGATGCTAATCGGAGAGTCCCCCCTTACCTTAGCAAAAGATCTTGATTAGGCCTCTTCTTCTTGTGTTCCTCTTTCACGTATCAACTCTTCTACTCTTCTGCTCCTCTTTCACATCTATTTTCCTTTTTCCCTCAACTCCTTATTTTTATGAAAATAAATTTTAATTTAGTAAAAGGCCTACTAACATAGCACCCCCTCTTTACTAACACCACACTTGGCCCAATAGCCTATCTCATAATTCTTTCCAAATAATTCCACAAAATACCGAATAATTCTAAAAAATAATTTAAATTCCGATTAAATTAAATTTAGAAAATATGGGGTGCTACAAACGCTACGACTCAAGTTGAAACGAAGATAAAGGTACTCAAAACCAAAGCCGACACTTTGGAAGATCAAGCTACCAGCCTCCATTTCGACTTGAGGGATTTTCATAAACAATTTGGGCATTTCTAATTTATGTGACCATCTGCGCATGGCCTTTTTCTTTTGGTTTGTTTTGTATAACAGTTGTAAACGTTCGACAAATGGTATTTAAAACCATCTTTAATGCAATGTTTCGTTTCTTACTTTCTGCTGGTTTCGATATTCCTCTCTCCAGCTTTACACGACTTTTAACTTATGTTTTTGAAATTGTGACTTCTTGAAGAGGTTTGTACCTTTTTAGGTACTTACCATTTACTCTAAAAATTCGTCGATCTGGGGCTAACTCTTCCAGTTCATAAGCATTATTTGTAAAGACTTGTATTACCTTGAATGGTCCTTCCAAATTAGGTGACCATTTTACCAGTACTCTATCATTTCTATCCATAGGTAATATCACTTTCCAAACTAAATCATCTACAGCGAACACCTTATCTTTTACCTTCTTATTATAAGCCTTAGCCACCCCATCCTTTTGTCTCCTCAGTGAGTCGAGAGCTAACATTCTCTCTTCGTCCAAATCGACAAGTTCATCTGCCATCATATTCCAATAATCTTCAGTTGGTATTTCATGATGTCTTTGTATCCTCACTGACCGAACGTGTATCTCCACCGATAATACAGTGTCATATCCGTACGTAAGTCGAAATGGCGTGGTTCCTGTTGCTTCTTTGGGAGATTTTCTGCATGCCCACAAGGCTTGGTCTAATGACTGGTGCCAATTTTTAGGCTTCTTCCTTACATGCTTCTTAATCAGGCTAATTATCACCTTATTGGTAGCTTCAACCTGGCCATTTGCCTGAGCATAATAAGGTGTCGATGTCAACAATTTGATGCCAACTTCCTGTGCGAACTCTTGCATTTTTCGTCTTGTAAACACTATTCCTTGGTCGGTTGTAATTGTTTCAGGTACTCCGAACCGACATATAATATGATTTTGTATAAAATCAATCACAACCTCTTGGTCGACATTTCTTAAAGCTATAGCTTCAACCCATTTTGTAAAATAATTAATGTCGACCAATATGTATCTTTGCTGTTTCGACGAAACCAGTTTTATTTCTCCAATCACATCTAAAGCCCATCCTCTGAATGGACAAGGTTTGGTAATGGCATGCAGTTCACTTGCAGAGACGTGCTGGATGCCCCAATGCATCTGGCACTCTTGACAGCCTTTGGCGAACTTGATGCAATCTTTCAGTATCGAGGGTCAATATACACCTGAACGCATCAGAATCCACTTCATTTTGTGTCCAGCCTGATGTGCGCCGCAGGCTCCATTGTGCATGTTCGACACGGCTAAATATGCTTCGCTTTCCCCAAGGCATTAAAGCAGTACTCCTTCAGCCGTTTTCTTAAACAATTCGTTTCCAATTAAAACAAAATTGAGAGCCCTATATTTAATCTTTCTATCTGTCGAGCCTGTAGGATTGCGCAAATATTCGACCAATGGCTTACGCCAGTCGCTGTCTTGCCCACTGTCAATAGTTAGAATTTCAAAATTTTCAGTGACCACTGCAACTAATTTTATAATTGACAAATCTTAAGGAGATAACAAGGTTGCTCGAACCTCTCTCCGACCTGAATAGGTTCTCCTTCTTCACGTTTCTTGTATCCCGAGGCTTCTTGAGCTAAGTCGTTAGCCTCTTGATTTTCTCGTCGGGGTATATGTCGAATGCTCGTCAGTTCGAATTGCTTAAGAAACCTATTGACAATTACAAAGTACATGATCAAATTTTCTTTAACGCATTTGTAATCTTTTGAGACTTGTTTAATTACTAATCAGAGTCTCCCATAATTTTGACATTCCTTGCCCCCAATTCCAGCAGCAGTTCTAGTCCAGTTATCAAAGATTCGTATTCTGCTTCATTGTTGGTACATACACCGTCAATTGAATACCTGAACTCTGCTGAAATTCCATTTGGAGAAATTATGACTCCTCATATCGCTGCACCATTCTTATGACTGGAACCATCGAAATATAATTTCCATGGCACTAAGTCGACATAATTTTTAGGCATTGCGACCATGGAATGGTCGACAAGGAAATCTGCTACTACTTGTCCTTTCATTGCTTTTAAAGGCGCGTATGTTAAGGAATATTCTGTTAATGCCAATGCCCATTTACCAATTCGACTGTGCATAATTGGTTTGGATAACATATGCTTAATGATATCAAAATGCGAAGAAACATACACATCAACTGGCTTTATGTATTGCTTTAATTTAATACAAGAGAAATACAAACATAGACATAGTTTTTCTATGTCACTATACCTAGTTTCAGGACCATTTAACATTCAACTAAGATAGTATACAGGTCTTTCGACGCCGTCGTCATTTTCTTGAACTAACATACTTCCTATAGTCGAGTATGAGGCTGCGATGTACAACCTCATGGGCCTATTTCTAACAGGGGGTGCCAGTATAGGAGGCTTAACTAAATACTCTTTGATTTTTTTGAAAGCCTCTTGATGTTATTTCTGCCAAATGAAGTCTTCATTCTTCAGTCGCAGTAGTGGTGAAAACACTTTTGTCTTTCCACTTAAATTGGATATGAACCTTCTTAAGAAGTTTACTTTCCCTAACAAGGACTGTAGTTCCTTTTTGGTCGACGGGGGCTTGGCGTCCATAATGGCTTTGGTCTTGCTTTGTGTCATACCCCAATTTTTGATCCTAAGATCCTATATCATTCATATTTCAATCACTAATCAAGAGCTTCACTTGGAAGTTTTGTTTGTGGTGTTGCACTCACCTCATCAATAAGAGGGACCATCAAGCACCAATGATTGTTTATCTTTTATGCATATTATACTAACCCAAATACCAAAAATATTTCTTTGTTTCTTTGTAGGCTTTTATTTTGTAGGTACCAAGCCAAGACATGCAATAAACAAGGCATTTTTCACATTTTTGACTGATGAAATCGATTTCCCTACTGGGTAAATCGATTTCCCTGCAGCAATCTTCACCAAAATCACATTCTGGACAGCATGAAATCGATTTCCCTCCTGGGTAAATCGATTTCCCTAGTGTATTTTGCGCCAATTTCTCTTCTGGAACAGAGTGAAATCGATTTCACTCCTGGGGAAATCGATTTCCTTAAGGCGAAATTCAAAAAATATAAGGAGGGAAGCTTGACATCATTTTGGCACCTTTTTATTTGATCATTTTACCAATTTTCCACCTCATCAAAATTAACCCCTTCATTAATCCCATTTTAACCTCATTTTACCATTTCTTACCATTTAAATGCCACTTTAATCACCAATTAAACACAAGCTAATTACCCAAATGCAAAAAGACCAAACTACCACTACTCTTGCTCTCACCCTATAAATAGAGCCCACTACTCTTTCATTTCTCAAGCTTTTGAGAGCCAAAAAACCTCTTGCAATTTCTCTCCTCATTCCTACCAAATTCACCAAAGCTCTTCATTCTTTCATAAAGTTTGTGAGTTACATCTTGAACCTCACAAACTTTGAGCTAAACCACCATCCATTTCACTTTTTTTTCTTCAATTGTTGAGAGATCAAGATTTGTGTTGGTGATTCTTGAAGTAGATCCAAGTTTTGTTCAAGATTTGGTAAATTTTCTTCATCCTTTTTGTATATCATGATGTAGATCTTTGTTGCTTGTGTGTGATGCATCTTTGATGCTATATTGGTGCTATTTGATGGTGATTTGATGGAAAATTCGTGCTCCAATTGATGTTTGATCATAAGGTGTTTGTACATTTGTTCAAGTCAAGTTTTATGCCTCTAAATGCTGTTTTTGCTGATTTTTACACTGAGGAAATCGATTTCCTTAAGGCTGAAATCGATTTCCTGCTGAGCGTGACTTGTTTTTTTGAAAACTGCACTATGGAAATCGATTTCCCTCTGCATGAAATCGATTTCCTGCTGGCAGAATGTGGTTTTTTGCCTTTTTTATGCTTGTTTTGGTTTCCTACTTCCTCCACTTCATTAATATCATTGGATCTAGGATGTTGATAGGTTTGAAATGACCTAATCCATAATATTAGATGAATGATATTAATGATAGTGTGAGTTGATTATCTTTTGTGAATTTTATTCTTCTTCCTCCATTTCATTAATATCATTGGATTTAGGATGTTGATAGGTTTGAAATGACCTAATCCATAATATTAGATGAATGATACTAATGTAGTGTGAGTTGATTATCTTTTATGTTTTCATTCTTATTTTCATCTTATCTTTCTTTTGATCGATGAAAGTCTTAACATCTTGAGAATTCTATGGATTCTTGATGAAGACTAGATCAATTTGTTTTCATTCTTAATTTCATCTTATCTTTCTTTTGATCGATGAAAGTCTTAATATCTTGAGAATTCTATGGATTCTTGATAAAGACTAGATCAATTTGTTTCTATTCTTATCTTTTTTTCATCTTATTTCCTCTTGATCGATGAAAGTCTTAATATCTTGAGAATTCTATGGATTCTTGATAAAGGCTAGATCATTTCTTCTTCTCCTTCTTATTTCTTTTGATTGATAATCTTGATACATGGAGAGTTCTCCTACATTTGTCCCGACTCGATAAAAGATCAAACATGGAAGAGAATTGTATGCGGTTGATTTAAGACTTGTGGAGGTTTTTATCGTGTAGTCGCTATGATTTTATCAAGCTTCTGATAAGCCCCATTGACTTTAAATCCGAGTACATCATTCACTCACCATAGATCTTCCTACTAACTTTGATAACATACTTGACAAGTTTCAAGATGGTTATCTTTAACATTTAACAACTAACTTTAATTTCCGCACCTTTACTATACCGCTCTTTATATTACCGCTCTTTATATTACCGCTCTTTATATTACCGCTCTTTATATTTCTCGCTTTATCGCTTTATTTTATCATTTCATCATATTTACTTTCCGCCATTTTCCCTTTGTCCACTTGGACATATGTTTATGCTTCTGTTATTTTTCTTTGTCCACTTGGACCATACTCTACTTTTCTTGCTAAAACACTAATAAATAACCAAAATCTAAAAAATACATAAGGTTCTCTTTGGACTATCGGTTACTATCCCTAGCACTTTGGAGATTCGGACTTATGGACCTAGTACCTCTGGACTCATTCTATTATTATCCTGTGATTGTTCTGTCTGTCTGGCATTGTTCTGTTGTATGTTATGTGTGCAGGTATTTCCTTGAAAGCCCTTGATGGTTAATTCCAAGGCATTGATATAAGGATTTTACCCAAAAACAGCCGTTACTCTGCCCGATTTTCGTCAGAATCTTAATGTGCTTAATGCAAAGTGGTGCTAAGACAATAAGTTCATCTGGATCCCCAAGTGTTAATGTGTTGGTATTCAATATTCCAAAGGATGGGAAAACTACCTTGGCTCTTAATGTCAAGTGTTGGCTTCTTATTTGGTTAGACCGTTTCTTTCCTTAGCTTTTATTTTATGCACTAGGTTAGCCTCTTCATCTCCTCCCACTTCTTAAATTTTCAAAATCTTCTCCCTTTTTCCAAAATATTCTTATGTTTGCAAACCTTTTCAAAACCTTTTTCTTAAAAATATCTTTCGCCCTTAGTGGCTTTTCTTCAAAAGTTTAGACACCGTTAACTGTCGAAACGAGTGGTTATACCCCACGATTTTGAAATTGATTGATAATAACGAGATCTTTTCCGCGTGAGAGAGCTAGTGGCATACTCGTTGATTTTATCCAAGTTGGAGCCCTTCTTTCATTTGCGATGCAAAGAACTCGTTTGTTCTCATGCTCAAGATCAATGGCTGAGTATTTCTCTCTAACGACAACAAAGTGTTTATTCGTTTTTAAAACGTTTTTCCCAAAAAAGCGGAACTACATTAGCTCTTACTTCTCCATTGCACCGAGGAGGTATGTAGGCCCGAAGCTAAACGCTTTGCCGAGCTTATTTTGAAAATAAAACAAACCGTTTTTTAGCACACACACACACACAGATTTTCAAAAAGGTTCCCGTGGAGTACCACGGATATGAGGGGTGCTTTAAACCTTCCCCTCATATAATCAACACCCGAACCTGAGTTCTCTTTCTTGTTTTAAAAATAAAACTTTGGGTTTTTCGTTCTTTTCCCTTTTCCTTTGAAAAAATAAAGCGCGGTGGCGATTTCAAAACGGAATATTGATTCGAGTCAATCCCATGGCTTCGATGTCAGATTTTCCCCGCTACACTTTGGTTGACTTCTATACCCTTTTTATGCACCACAAAACCAAGGAAATCTCCTGTCTGCACATAAAAAGCGCACTTTAATGGATTCATTTTTAATCCATATTGCCTCATCCTTTCAAAGGATTTTCTAAGATGTTTCAAATCTGTCGGTTTAGCAGTTGACTTTATCACAATATCATCGATGTAAATTTGCATAAAGTCTTCGATAAAATCATGGAACATAGAATTCATTACCCTTTGATATATCGCTCCGGCATTTTTCAGGCCGAATGGCATGACCACCCATTCATAGGTTCCTAATGCCACCGGGCAACGAAATGCCGTCTTCGGTACATCCTCATCTGCGATAAAAATTTGGTTATAATCAGCATAACCATCAAGCATACTCAAGTATTCAAAACCAGCGACAGAATTAATTAACATTTCTGCCACAGGCATGGCATACTCATCTTTAGGAGTGGCAGCGTTTAAATCTCTAAAATTAATGCACACTCTTAACTTTTCATTTTTCTTCATGACCGACACAATATTTGCCAACCATTTGACGTACCTTGCAGTTCTTATGAACTTGCCCTTGAGTAGCCTTTCGACTTCCTCCTTTATTTTCAACACTAT
Organism: Vicia villosa; assembly: GCF_029867415.1. NCBI lineage: Eukaryota > Viridiplantae > Streptophyta > Magnoliopsida > Fabales > Fabaceae > Vicia > Vicia villosa. Next base: position 704,468 of record NW_026705334.1, read on the forward strand.
AGCTGGAGCAAAATGTCGAGGTGTTTGCTTCACTGGTCTCTTTCCAGCTTGTATTGGTAGTTTTAGTTCGACCAACTCCCTGCTCAAACCTGGCATTTCATTATAGTCCCAAGCAAAACAATCTTTAAATTATTTTAACAGTAATATTACCTCTGATTTGAGCTCTTTGTCGATGTTGGCGCTGATATATGTGGGTCGTTTATCCCCTTTTTTGCCTAGGTTGATTTCCTCTAAGGGATCTTGCGGCTGCATTTTGTCGTGCGCCATGGGGTCCTTTTCGAAACCCAAAGGTTCTTCATCATATATGCAATCGAAATGTTGCATATTGACGTTTTCAAACACATCTTTATCTAGTGGCTTTGGCTTAATAGCCAAATTTGCTTTTGAGATTAGAACTCTGTTGGCCTCGTCAGCCATATTTTCTTCAGTCTCTAAAGCCGAATTTATTCTATTTTCAGCAATGTATGCCGAATCTTTTTTAGAGCTTCTAGCTCAAACATTTTCATCATTGTTGTTTCCCCAGCCCGTAGGCGCGGGGTTTGTTAGATATGGATCCTCTAAAGGCTCCACATCCCATATAAAACCATGAGTCTCATGCAGCTTCAAAGAGACAAATGTCTCGCTCAAGTTTGTATAAACCTCTTCTACTGGTTGGCAAGGAGAAATATCTGCTAGCTTCATGTCAGACTGCTTTTGGCCGACATTATTAACATCAGCCATGAAATAGCTTTGATCGGCCTCAATGTTCTCAACAATACCATCTTCCCTCCAGATAATCAAGCGTTGATGCATGGAAGAAGGAACAGTCCCGATCCCATGTAGCCACTCTCTTCCAACTAACAAGTTGTATCTAGGCTTTCCCTTGATGACCATGAAAATTGTAGGTCGAGTTACTAAGCCGACAGTGATATTTACCTGAATTACACCCATAGTGTTCTTGGTATTTCCTTCATAGTCGGATAGGACCACGTTGTGAGACCTGATATCGGTGTCGAACATACCGATTTTCTTTAGAGTATGATATGGCATTATGTTCACACTTGCACCACAATCTACCAGCACTCTGTTGACGGCTATGCCTTCGACCTTAACCCTTATCAGCAAAGGTTTCAAGTGACTTCTCATCGCCATGCCAGGCCGTTCGAAGAAGGCGTCTTAGTTTTCTATAGAACCATTACTCATCACAAAGTAACATGTTGGCTTATGCAAAGCCATCTCTGCAGCATCAACCTCACCGTCTTCAACTTCTGTCGAGATATTGTACTCCTTAGGGAGAATGGATACCACGTTGACCAAGATGTCGAGACTTTCCTCTGAATCAAAGGCAAAATCATCAGTTGCTTCTTCATAATCTTTGGCCATCGGTCCGCCGACAAACTCTTTGACCTTTTGTTTGACCGTAGAGTTGACTTTCACCTCATAGTGCTTTTATTGTATATTTGGCTGTTAGCGGCTTGCCTAGCAGCGGCAGCAGCTTGCCTTTCAGCCTGTTTTTTTCCTTTGGAAACGTCTCCATTGAGTTCGACTCATTGGATTTTTTCCCATGTAATTCTCAAACACATGGCTCCTTTTCTCAGAACGGAACTCCAGTCGGTAGTCCATGGGTGCTTTCCCCTTTGCATCCCTTGCCGCCTCACCAACCTCTGGTGCCCCCATAGTCATTTGGGGCTTGATCCAAGTGCCTTTTGGCGCAACAACAGAAGGTATGTAGCTCTTTGGCTTGACCTGATATGTCTTCCTTAGGTCTCGTCTGTTCCATTGGGTCCTTCCTTTTCCCAGCTGCAACATCTGGAAATTCTCAGCAGCAACCCTGTCGGTTAAAGCACTACATCTAGGGCATAATCCGACTTGAGTATCTTTGCTTTTGCAACGATACAGAAAATCAAGCAAATCTTCATCGCTCCTGGGGTATACATCAGCTAACTTAACTTGAGGACTTTCGCCAGTACTTTCTTCAAGCATATCCTCTAGAAATTCAGTAAGTTCCACCATGTTGATTTCGACAGGCTCAGGAAATAAAGCCTCTTCCTGCCTAAGAGAGTTAGAGTCAATCTTCATTTTTCTTGCAGCAAACTTCAATCGACCCAGCTCCAGCGGTTTCTGAACCAGATCCCTGAAAAGGAAACATTGAGAAGTTGAATGCCCAAGATAATTATGATATTTGCAAAAACCTATTTTTTGTCGTTGTTCTAATGGTGGCAATTTAGCATTCAGAGGTACTAAAATTTGATTATCTTTAACCAATACATTAAAAATATCCTCGCATTTGCTAACATCAAAAGTATAAGTCTTTACAGGAAATTTTGAGTTGTTATCGGCAGAGACATTTTTTCCTCTCGATGGAAACAAATATTTACATTCATAGGTAGGTCCTGGTTTCATTTAAGCCAAGTCAATTTTTGCCTCAGTCGGTGAAATATAGACGGCCTCATATATAGGGTCTGTATCATCATAATCGACATAGGCTACTTTTTCTTTCTTTGCCTTAGCTTTGGTATGCCTAACTTTCTCTAACCGTAAACGCTCAAGGTGTCAGACCCTATCAGCTAATTGTGACATACTCTTAACAAAGGTTGGGTCTATTTTCTTCCTGATGGAATAATCCAGAACCCCCGCAGCCATTTGAACAAGTTCATGTTCGGGCACCTGCGTAAAACATTTTGCCTTTAATGACCTAAACCTGTTCAGGTAGTCGTAAATGGTCTCGGCGAACCTTCTTTTAATATTCGACAATTCGACCAAATTAATTTTCGAATGTCCCTCATAAAATTGCTCGTGGAAAAGCTTTTCCAATTTAGGCCATGAGTCGATAGAATTGGGGGGCAGTGTGGTAAACCACGTGAATGCTGCCTTATTGAGGGATGATGGGAAATGCTTCACTCTTAAGCTTTCATTGTTTGCCATGTCACCCGATTCGGTCAGATATCTGTCTATATGTTCGACCATCGATTCTCCCGTCTCTCCCCAAAATTTGGTATACTTAGGTATTTTCCAGCCTCTAGGGTTTCTGTTTGCCCGATGTACTCAGATAATGGGAAGAATATGTTGGCCTTTGTAATGAAGTATTCATTCCATTTCTAGCCATAATCCTTTCGACAATCATTGTCAAATTGTTTTCCATCATTGTTTCTTCTTGTCGATATTGATCTACGATCAGATCAGCGTCTTGTTGTCGATCTACCAACACTGTTGGTTGGCGTCTTTCCCTTGCCCCACCTAGGTTCGGTTGAAACCTGGGGTTTTGACACTGCACTATTTCATCTTCCGCTAGATCGACTTCTGGTTGTACAAGCGCAATATTTCACCTATTCGTTTGAGGGGCCTGTCGACCAGGAGTGTGAGGTGCCCCTAAGAAATTACACAGGCGAGTCAATTGATCAACCACTTTCCTATTCGACTCTGTGGACTCCTGTATTATAGGATTGAAAACAGTACCCATTTGGTTAGTTAACATGTTGACTAACTCGTGGTTGCTATCGTCCATTTGTTGTCTAAGCACTGCTACGGAAGTATTCGACAACGACACAACTCTATTCTGATTTGTCCTATTCTGTGCACCTGGTGTAGATCCTTGCATAGGCGAACTCACGCTATGTGCATTATTCGATACTAACGTCGGATTCGTCGTCGACTGATACCCAGACATTAAAGAATACGGCATTCCATACATGGGGTCTTCAGTACCAAAACGGGGAATGTTAGGCCTAAATGGTATATTTGTCTTCGTCCTCGCTCCGGGCCCCCCCCCCCCCGGTGGGGGCACAGGGATATCTACTACCTATGGTCCTGTAACCGACGCTGTCGTGGCCCCATTCGTCAGTGGCGGATAAGGTGCCACTTGGGTAAGTACAATGTTTGAAGACTCTAAGGACTGTGAAGGCACTTCATCTATGTTATTTGGGTTAGGAGGATTAGTCATCCTAGATGTGCGCCTCTTGGGTGATTTATTATACTCTTTGGTTTAATTCCCACTCCTAAGTTTCATACACTTTCTTCTTCTAAAAAAAAACTTAGCGCAATAGTCACACTGGGCATGCCATTTTATTTACAGTGGAAATGGGTAAACAACCACTGGTCTTTCCAAAGCCTTAAACTAAGGGTTACTTGCAAGATCGACCAGTTGATCTTAGGACAAGTGCTAAGGTTTTTGAAATTGTACTGGTTCTGTCGATGATATTAGCCTAAGAAACGGTTTTCTAAGACTGAAGAAACAAGTACAACGGCTTTCCACATAATGTATTAGGTTCAACCGACAGGTGACTCGTGACCTGTAATACCCCGTATTAAATTAAGTGCTCTAATGTTATCAGCTGACACTGAGGTTTTATTAATTGGTACATTAGAGATACTTTTGGACATTGAGTTAGTAGTGTAACTTAAGATATTTTCTTATATCTTTTCCTTTTGCTTTTCTTCTTCATTTTCAACAAGAAGAGAAAGATAGAGAGAAGAAGTAGAGAGAAGGAAGAGCAAGAGGAGAAAAGAGGAAAAAGCTTGGATCTTCATCATTTCTCCGCCGAATCGACTCATCTTCGACATCAACGACTCATAATCGAGGTGGGTTCTAGTTAGAAACTTATAGTTTTGATTTATGGGTGAAATCATAAGTTGAGAAATTGGGGTTTTTGGTAAAAATCTTAGGGTTTGACTCAATCTAAGAGATTGATGTTTGTTGTTGCTAATAAATCCTGAGTAGAGACCATATATGTTGTTTTATGCTTTAGTATGAATCTGGAACAGGTTTGAGTATGGAGATGGTTGGATTAAACCATGGGAAAAGCAAGAAAACAGATCTGGAACTTCTGATTTCGCGCGCTTCGCGGCGCGAACGATAGGTGGCGGCGCGAACCATGCAGAAGGATTATGGGGTTTGGTTCTGTTAACAGTACGCGGCGCGTACAAGGCTTCGCGGCGCGAACACTGCGAGTTTTCTGTGAGGTTTTCCACTGCCTGAGGTTGGCGCCGCAAACAACAGTTAGCGGCGCGAACTGAAGCCTTTTCTTAGCAAATTTTCGTTGAATGAGATAAAACTGTTTCGATCATAACTTTTGAACCATAACTCTGTTTTAATCACCGTTCGAAGTGGTAAGAAGCTAGAAGCGTGTACTTTCTAGTAGTGTAGGTTTTGGGATCGAAAGAAGAATTATTTAATCGGGAATTGGGAAAAATAGTTGATTTCTCAAGTTGTTTTATCGTTCGGAATTATGTGAACGGTATACTTTTAGCACATTGATTAATTGCTATATAGTTGTGATAACTTGCCATTTATTTACAGGGAAATGATGAAAATTGTTGGTTGCCTTTGGTGTAACCTAGTATATTGTATTTGTTTGGGTGAATCCTATTGCAGGAGGATTGGTATACTTCATCGTATACAGATATGTATCAAGAGGTTCGAATAACTACATGGGTTATACGAATAAGAGATTAAGTGAGGAAAACTAGGATTTGTTAGGTTATGTAGCTTAACAAAGAGTACCTAGGATGAACATTATGTGGAACATACGTGTATTTAGAATCTTATGAGGAAAGGCTAACAAGCCTAGTGATTTGCGTGAGCGATCACCAATGTATGAAGGGCTAACAGGCCTAGTGGTTTGCGTGAGCGATCACCATCGTATGATGTACTAATCAGAACCATTGTTTTTGTTTATTTCTTTTCTTTTGAATGCTAATAGGCATTCCATGTGCAGAGAGGCACTAATAATCTTGGCAGGTTTGATTCCCGCTTTTGTGTACGAATGGAACCTAAGGGTAGAGACTTGTGATGGTGTACGGGCCATGTGAAGTGACGATTCATGGGGGAAGGCTCATGAATCCGAATCCATTTCGTATGTCAAGATTTCCCAAAGGATCCATGACTCGTGCCACCTCCTAGACGTAGAAGGGGACGGGAATAGAGGGATACCTTGGAAACGGTTTTCCGATTAGTAATATTGTGTTTGAGTTGTTGAACTCTATGTATGATTCCATATAATGTTAGTGTGTGAACTCAAGGTCTAGTTCCCTTTATGACTTGAGACTTATAGGCTAGAACCTTGTAAAGCCGAGAGGATCCATAGGATAGGGAACTCACTGAGATTTTGTATCTCACCCCATTATATATTGATTTCAGGTACTACAGGTTCCGCGAAGGGTAAGGAGAAAGCAGTTTGATTTCCTTATTCCTTATGCTTCTTTTGGTTATGGCGAAGCTTCCGTTGTGGAGTTCTTTTGAGATCATTGTTTGATCTAGTTCTTAGTATTTTCATTTTGAACATCTTGTATGTATTATGCCATTGTGTAGAATATTTGTACTAGGGCATTAATATGTATAATGTGTTGACTAGGAACTTATTGGTATTTCAGTACCAAATACTTGGATTCATATATAATTATATGCTTTGATGTATGTTTTTATATATGGGTGTTACAGTTGGTATCAGAGCAGGTCGTATCCTCGACCTAGCCATGAGATATTATAAGTGCTTCTTCTGTCCAAGATGTGTTGTGTTCCCATGAATTTTGTTGTGTTATGACTATGGTATTGAGCCTGATCAACTTAATCCCATTTTGATGACCTCCAGGAACATGGCGGACGGACGCAGGACTCGTGGTCGACCCCCCACACGGCCTCCACAAGTGAATCCACCGGATGGCGGTGCGAATGTTCCATGGCCCCAGTTCATGCAACAGATGCAACAGCAGCAGAATCAGTTCATGCTGCAGATGATGCAACAGATGAATGGCGGTCATAATGTTCCAGTGGTTGTGCCCGAAGCTGTAGGTGGGACTTATAGGGATTTCATTCGCATGAATCCTCCGGAATTTCATGGCGGACTAGATCCTATAAAGGCGCATGAGTGGGTGGCCAATGTAGAAGGAATCTTTGAGATCGTGCATTGTAGTGAAGAGAACAAGGTGGTGTTTACTTCTCATTCGCTGAAGGGTCCAGCTATGAGGTGGTGGAAGGGTGCTTCTGCTTTGATGACTACTCAGGAAGTACCTAAGGAATGGGAAAATTTCAAAACCACTTTTATGGAGAAATACTTTCCTAGTTCGCTGAGGACTAAGAAGGAGTTAGAGTTCCAACAGTTAAGGCAGGAAAATATGTCAGTGGCTACTTATGCTGAGAAGTTTGAAATTTTGGCTGCTTACTCTAGGCAGGCCGCGTATGCTCCTGATGAGGGTTGGAAGGTGGACCAGTTTCTGTTTGGTTTAAGAGCTGATATCTCACATAGTGTGTCCCAGAGGGAGTTCACTACTTATACGGAGTTGTTGCGACAGTGTTATGTGGCTGAGACCAGTTTGAAGAAAGTTCAAACTGAGGAAGATTTGAAGAAGAAGAATCAACATGAGAGAGGAAGACCAAGCCAACAATTTCGACCTAGGCCACAAGCTTTCAAAGGGAAGAAAGTGCAAGGTTCTCGGTCTAGTGCACCTCCGGTGTGTCGTAGCTGTGGTAAGAATCACCTTGAAAGGTGTAACTTTGAAGGGGTGAAATGTTTTCATTGTCAGCAAGAAGGGCATATGGCTAGGAATTGTCCTCAGAATAGGAATCAAGTGCAAGGAAGGGGTACTAGTAGAGTTTATACCTTGGATGCTAAGAAGACCAAGAGTGATAACTCTTTGATTGCGGGTACGTGTTTCATTAATGGACATTCTTGTTTTGTTCTATTTGATTGTGGAGCAACACACTATTTTGTGTCATTGCAATGTATGAAGCAACTTGGGTTGCAAGCTACTCCTTTATTTCCTCCTATGGCGGTTACTACTGCTATGGATGAGATGGTCGAGACACCGTTGGTGTGTGAAAATTGTGTGTTATCTGTGGGTGGTAGGAATTTCCAGATTGATCTTGTTTGTTTACCACTTAAGAAGGTAGATGTTGTGTTGGGAATGGATTGGCTTTCTGCTAATTCGGTATTCATTGGGTGTGAAGAGAAGTTAATCATTATTCCATCTGAAGAAGCTACTCCGAAAGATGTTTTGACTACTATACTGGAAGGTACGGTAGGCATGATTAATTTCTTGTTTGAGAAAGAGAAGTCTGTTCTGTTGGTTCTTACTGAGGAGACGGGTGACAAGTTAGAGGTTTCGCAAATTGCTGTTGTTAGAGATTTTCCTGATGTTTTTCCCGAGGATGTCACTTCTCTTCCTCCGGAGAGGGAAGTGGAATTCTCTATTGACCTGATACCGGGAACGGCTCCTATATCCGTTTCTCCGTATCGGATGGCACCGCTTGAATTAAGAGAATTGAAGGGGCAATTGGAGGAGCTGATGGCTAAACATTTTGTGCGACCTAGTGTCTCACCGTGGGGAGCTCCAGTGTTGTTAGTAAAGAAGAAGGATGGTGGGATGAGACTATGTATTGATTACCGTCAGTTGAACAAAGCCACTATCAAGAACAAATACCCTTTACCAAGGATAAACGACCTGTTAGATCAATTGAAAGGAGCCTGTGTGTTCTCGAAGATTGATTTGCGGTCGGGTTATCACAAAATCCGTGTGAAGAGCTCAGATGTGCCAAAGACTGCCTTTAGAACCCGTTATGGTCATTATGAATTCTTGGTGATGCCTTTCGGTGTGACGAATGCTCCAGCTGTTTTCATGGATTATATGAATCGGATATTCCAGCCTTACTTAGATCAATTTGTGGTAGTCTTTATTGATGACATTCTTATTTATTCTCGTACTCCACAAGAGCACGAAGAACACTTGAGGATTGTTCTGTCGGTATTGCTAGAAAATCAATTGTTTGCTAAGTTAAGCAAGTGTGAGTTTTGGATGACGGAGGTAAGATTCCTTGGTCATGTCATATCTCAAGGAGGTGTGGCAGTGGACCCGTCAAAAATTGAAGCAGTGATTAATTGGGAGAGACCGAGTAATGTCTCAGAAGTCCGAAGTTTCTTGGGCTTAGCCGACTACTACAGAAGATTTATAAAAGGGTTTTCTCAATTGGCTTTACCAATGACTAGACTTACTCGGAAGGAGTGTCCTTATGATTGGGATTCGGGGTGTGAACAAAGTTTCATGGGCTTGAAGGAAAGATTGACGACTGCTCCTGTTTTGATCGTTCCTGATCCAAATAAGTCCTATGAAGTATTTTGCGATGCTTCCAAGAAAGGATTAGGAGGAGTATTGATGCAGGATGGTCAGGTGGTAGCATACACATCTCGACAGTTAAAGGTTCACGAAGAGAATTATCCAACTCATGATTTAGAATTGGCTGCGGTTGTTTTTACCCTGAAGGTGTGGCGTCATTACTTGTATGGAGTTCATTTTGAAATGTTCAGTGACCACAAGAGTTTAAAGTACCTTTTCGATCAGAAGGAGTTGAATATGCGTCAGAGGCGGTGGATGGAATACTTGAAGGATTATGATTTTGACTTGAAGTATCATCCAGGCAAGGCAAATAAAGTGGCGGATGCTTTGAGTCGGAAGGTGTTAAAGAGGGCCGAATTGATGATGTTAGAGTATGCATTATTGGAAAAATTTCGAGATCTCAACCTTCAATTTGTTTGGACCCAAAATGGAGTATTGATGGGAAACTTGAATGTTAATTCTATTTTGAGAAATGACATTCAACAAGCACAAGTGTCCGATGCTAAGTTACAAGAGGTGTTGGTTCAACCAGGGTTTACTCGAGCTACGGATGGAATGATTATGTTTAACCAGAGGATTTGCGTTGCGGATGATACGTTGTTGAAAAGAAGGATTTTGGATGAGGCTCACAAAGGTGCTTTCACCATACATCCTGGTTCTTCAAAAATGTATCAAGATTTGAGAAGAGATTATTGGTGGTCCGGAATGAAAAGAGATGTCGCGGTGTATGTATCGGAGTGTGCGGTATGCCAACATGTAAAGATTGAACATCAAAGACCAGGTGGATTGTTACAACCACTAGAGATTCTAATATGGAAGTGGGATAGTATTTCAATGGATTTTGCAGTTAGTTTACCTCGTACTCAAGGTGGATATGATTCTATTTGGGTGATTGTAGATCGGTTGACGAAATCTGCACATTTCTTAGCCGTGAAGACTACTTACAAGGCAAGTCATCTTGCACGGTTATTTGTCACAGAAATTGTGAAGTTGCACGGTATACCCTATAGTATTGTGTTGGATAGAGATCCAAAGTTCACTTCGAGGTTTTGGAGAGCTTTTCAACAGGCGATGGGATCTAAATTATGTTTGAGCACGTCGAACCACCCTCAAACGGATGGTCAAACGGAGCGAACGATACAAACCTTGGAAGATATGTTAAGAGCTTGTGTGCTTGAAAGTAGAGGAAATTGGAAGGAGCTTTTACCATTGATTGAATTTGCGTACAATAACAGTTATCACGCAAGTATTGGTATGGCACCTTATGAGGCATTGTATGGGAGGAAATGTAGAACACCGTTGTGTTGGTTAGAAGTTGGTGATGATAGAATTTTGGGACCCGAAATTATTCAAGAGACCACGAACAAGATTAGAATGATTCGTGAGAAAGTTAAGCAAGCACAAGATCGTCAGAAGAGTTATGCGGATAACCGTAGGAGGCCTTTGGAGTTTGTGGAAGGTGACCATGTATTCTTGAAGGTTACTCCGAGATTGAGGTTGAAGGGACCGTTTAAGTCGAGGAAGTTAAGTCCGAGATACGTGGGACCGTATGAGATTCAAGAAAGGATTGGTGAAGTAGCTTACCGTTTAGCCTTACCACCTTCTCTATTAGAAATGCATGATGTTTTTCACGTGTCTCAACTACGGAAGTTTATCCCCGATCCTCTCCAGCCGGTATTACCAGATGCAATTGAGGTAGAATCAGATTTGACTTTTGAACCATTACCGAGCCGTATCGTGGGAAGAGAGATTAAAGTGTTACGAAACAAGGAGATTCCTCTTGTCAAGGTTCAGTGGGATGTGACACATCCGGGTGTTGCTACATGGGAGCTTGAATCGGAAATGCGGGATGCTTACCCTCACCTTTTCAGGTAATTCTTAAATTCGAGGACGAATTTCTATTTAAGGGGGGGAGGATGTAATACCCCGTATTAAATTAAGTGCTCTAATGTTATCAGCTGACACTGAGGTTTTATTAATTGGTACATTAGAGATACTTTTGGACATTGAGTTAGTAGTGTAACTTAAGATATTTTCTTATATCTTTTCCTTTTGCTTTTCTTCTTCATTTTCAACAAGAAGAGAAAGATAGAGAGAAGAAGTAGAGAGAAGGAAGAGCAAGAGGAGAAAAGAGGAAAAAGCTTGGATCTTCATCATTTCTCCGCCGAATCGACTCATCTTCGACATCAACGACTCATAATCGAGGTGGGTTCTAGTTAGAAACTTATAGTTTTGATTTATGGATGAAATCATAAGTTGAGAAATTGGGGTTTTTGGTAAAAATCTTAGGGTTTGACTCAATCTAAGAGATTGATGTTTGTTGCTGCTAATAAATCCTGAGTAGAGACCATATATGTTGTTCTATGCTTTAGTATGAATCTGGAACAGGTTTGAGTATGGAGATGGTTGGATTAAACCATGGGAAAAGCAAGAAAACAGATCTGGAACTTCTGATTTCGCGCGCTTCGCGGCGCGAACCATGCAGAAGGATTATGGGGTTTGGTTCTGTTAACAGTACGCGGCGCGTACAAGGCTTCGCGGCGCGAACACTGCGAGTTTTCTGTGAGGTTTTCCACTGCCTGAGGTTGGCGCCGCAAACAACAGTTAGCGGCGCGAACTGAAGCCTTTTCTTAGCAAATTTTCGTTGAATGAGATAAAACTGTTTCGATCATAACTTTTGAACCATAACTCTGTTTTAATCACCGTTCGAAGTGGTAAGAAGCTAGAAGCGTGTACTTTCTAGTAGTGTAGGTTTTGGGATCGAAAGAAGAATTATTTAATCGGGAATTGGGAAAAATAGTTGATTCCTCAAGTTGTTTTATCGTTCGGAATTATGTGAACGGTATACTTTTAGCACATTGATTAATTGCTATATAGTTGTGATAACTTGCCATTTTTTTACAGGGAAATGATGAAAATTGTTGGTTGCCTTTGGTGTAACCTAGTATATTGTATTTGTTTGGGTGAATCCTATTGCAGGACGATTGGTATACTTCATCGTATACAGATATGTATCAAGAGGTTCAAATAACTACATGGGTTATACGAATAAGAGATTAAGTGAGGAAAACTAGGATTTGTTAGGTTATGTAGCTTAACAAAGAGTACCTAGGATGAACATTATGTGGAACATACGTGTATTTAGAATCTTATGAGGAAAGGCTAACAGGCCTAGTGATTTGCGTGAGCGATCACCAATGTATGAAGGGCTAACAGGCCTAGTGGTTTGCGTGAGCGATCACCATCGTATGATGTACTAATCAGAACCATTGTTTTTGTTTATTTCTTTTCTTTTGAATGCTAATAGGCATTCCATGTGCAGAGAGGCACTGTGCAGAGAGGCACTAATAATCTTGGCAGGTTTGATTCCCGCTTTTGTGTACGAATGGAACCTAAGGGTAGAGACTTGTGATGGTGTACGGGCCATGTGAAGTGACGATTCATGGGGGAAGGCTCATGAATCCGAATCCATTTCGTATGTCAAGATTTCCCAAAGGATCCATGACTCGTGCCACCTCCTAGACGTAGAAGGGGACGGGAATAGAGGGATACCTTGGAAACGGTTTTCCGATTAGTAATATTGTGTTTGAGTTGTTGAACTCTATGTATGATTCCATATAATGTTAGTGTGTGAACTCAAGGTCTAGTTCCCTTTATGACTTGAGACTTATAGGCTAGAACCTTGTAAAGCCGAGAGGATCCATAGGATAGGGAACTCACTGAGATTTTGTATCTCACCCCATTATATATTGATTTCAGGTACTACAGGTTCCGCGAAGGGTAAGGAGAAAGCAGTTTGATTTCCTTATTCCTTATGCTTCTTTTGGTTATGGCGAAGCTTCCGTTGTGGAGTTCTTTTGAGATCATTGTTTGATCTAGTTCTTAGTATTTTCATTTTGAACATCTTGTATGTATTATGCCATTGTGTAGAATATTTGTACTAGGGCATTAATATGTATAATGTGTTGACTAGGAACTTATTGGTATTTCAGTACCAAATACTTGGATTCATATATAATTATATGCTTTGATGTATGTTTTTATATATGGGTGTTACATGACCGACGGGAACAAATCTGATCTTATCAACTAAACGAATATGGGCGTCAAGATGCAAACCTACTATGGTGACTCGTGACTGATAGGAGGTATTGAATCCATACTTTGTTCTAAATGCAATAAGGAGTAACTGACTCTTTTGTGAGCATGAAAATATAAAATGAACAATGATCAATGAGTAAAATGCAATTAAACGTTTCAAAAATACATGACTAAAACATAAAGACTTTGCATTGAAATAAAGGTGGTGATTCACGTAAATCAAGACACTTAGCAACTCTTTTTTCCTGAAGTCGGAAATTGAGCAGAGTTTTAGCAAGTAGTTTGGATGTATCAGCTAACACACCAAATTCTATATAAAATGACTTATTTATAATAATAAACAAAGGTAACTGCCTAAAGTGATCTACGACTGACATTTAAGCTAAATGATAACCGCTCCATGAGATTTCTCCATATATTTGGCGCCTACAAGGCACGATTTCTTGGAGCAACTACCTTCAGTCTTTTTAAATTTGAAACTTCCTGCCTTTGTTGAAGGATAGAAAAACACTTAGAAAGGGGGGGTTTGAATAAGTGTAGCTTTAAAAACTTGACAGATAAAAATAAATTGCACAGTTATTTTTATCCTGGTTCGTTGTTAACTAAACTACTCCAGTCCACCCCCGCAGAGATGATTTACCTCAACTGAGGATTTAATCCACTAATCGCACGGATTACAATGGTTTTCCACTTAGTCAGCAACTAAGTCTTCCAGAGTCTTCTGATCACACACTGATCACTCCAGGAACAACTGCTTAGATACCCTCTAAGACTTTTCTAGAGTCTACTGATCCACACGATCACTCTAGTTACAACCTGCTTAGATAACCTCTAAGACTTCCTAGAGTATTCTGATCCACACGATCACTCTAGTTCCTTACAACTTAATGTAATCAATTCTAAGAGTATTACAATTGCTTCTTAAAAGCGATAATCACAAACTGTGATATTTCTCTTAACGTTTAAGCTTAATCTCACTAATATATTACAACATCAATGTAGTGAGCTTTGATGAAGATGAAGATTCTGAGCTTTGATTTTGAACAGAGTTTCAGCAAGTTAATAGGCGTTGTTTTGTTCAGGATCGTTTGAATCGTTTTTAATCGTTAACCTTGCTTCACATCAGAACTTCATATTTATAGGCGTTGGAGAAGATGACCGTTGAGTGCATTTAATGCTTTGCGTGTTCCGTACAACATCGCATTTAATGTTATACGCTTTTGTCAACTACCTCGAGCCTTGTTCACGCTGTGTCTACTGACGTAGCCTTTAGTAGCTTTTAACGTTCCTTTTGTCAGTCAGCGTAGCTTGCCACTTGTACTTCCTTCTGATCTGATGTTTGTGAATACAACGTTTGAATATCATCAGAGTCAAACAGCTTGGTGCATAGCATCTTCTGATCTTCTGACCTTGAAGTGCTTCTGAGCGTGATACCATCAGAACTTCAGTGCTTCTGTTCTCTTGTTCTTCTGATGCTTCCATAGACCCATGTTCTGATTCTGCTTCGACCATCTTCTGATGTCTTGCCAGACCATGTTCTGATGTTGCATGCTGAACCCTTTGAGACAAAGCTTCTGAGCGCTGAATTATGCGTACTCTATATATATATTTCCTGAAAAGGAAACTGCATTGGATTAGAGTACCATATTATCTTAAGCAAAATTCATATTATTGTTATCATCAAAACTAAGATAATTGATCAGAACAAATCTTGTTCTAACAATCCCCCCCTTTTTGATGATGACAAAAACATATATAAATGATATGAATTTGCGATCAGAAAGAACAGACGGCAAAAGACAAATTACACAGCTATAGCATAAGCATATGAATATGTCTCCCCCTGAGATTAACAATCTCCCCCTGAGATAAATAATCTCCCCCTGAAATAAATACTCGAAGAACTTTAATAAAAGACTTCCCTGATTATTTCGGTAGAGACGATCATATAAGCTTCTGTCTTTAGAGAATTCATAACTTCTGACTTCTGCTTCCATTGGACAGCTTCAGAACTTGAATTTCTTTAGATCCCTAGAACACTCACAGCTTCTGATTCCTGCTTCCATCTAGGACAGCTTCAGAACTTGAATTTCTTTGATCTTCTGAACATTCACAGCTTCTGACTTCTACTTCCATCTAGGACAGCTTCAGAACTTGAATTTCTTTGATCTTCTGAACATTCACAGCTTCTGATTTCTGCTTCCATTTAGGACAGCTTCAGAACTTGAGTTTTCTGGATCTTTAGAACATTCACAGCTTCTGATTTCTGCTTCCCTCGGATAGCTTCAGAGCTTGAATTTCTACCAACATCACTTCATGCTAGATTTGTATCAGAACATTGTTGAATGTACCAGAGCATCATCAGAGCATCTCTACATCCTGATATGTTACAGAACAAAAAACTAAACGACAAAAGTCAGCATGAACGAGTCAGAACATAAAATGTATATTAGAACACATTATATGTATCAGAGCCATATAGGCTAAAATAATGTATCAGAGCAAATAGAATTTTGTCAGATCAAATAGACACATATGGATCAAATTCTATTCTTCTTTCTTGCTTCTGATTTCTGAAGCTTGACAGCACTCGGCTTGCTTCAGTTTCCATGAGTTTATTCTTTTTACAGAATAACACTCCTTATGGTTTTGCTTCTTGTGTTTGCTTTGAAGATTCTCTTCACTTCTTTATACCTGCAAAACATTTAAACCATATAGAACTTGCAGTTCTTGTTAGTAAATGTGTGGGAGCTTTACCCAGCAACTGATAGATTAATCAAATCATTTATCATTTATCTTCTCCCCCTTTTTGTCATATCATCAAAAAGAATATTTCAAAAGATTCAGATGAATAAAACGACAAATAAAATCACTGGAATGTAAAACAAGGAAACTTTTTATTGATACTCAAAAGATATTACATGAGAAGATGTTTAACAAGCAGATGCAACAAGGAAAGAAAAACTACTAAGACCAAATCCTAAGACCCTAGCTAAGACAAAGCCTGTGCCAGCATGCCATGAAGGAGTGAAACGCCTCATTGACTGCTTCTTGGGCTTCCAGGCGAGGGGTCAGGGAGACTTGGTTCTGATGCAGATCTTCCACAATCTTTATCAGAGACAACATCCTCAGCGGGTGAAGATGAAGAGATTTCTTCGGAATGGGTTGAGGGAGAGGAAAGGTTAGATGAAGAGGAAGTTGAGTCTAGAAGGAAACAAGATGAGGAAGAAGATGGAGATGATGGAGGGCTTTCACCAGGGGGTTGAAACACACGTCTAGAATAGTTTCCAGATAACATTGCTTCGAATGGATTCACCTTGAGAGGGTCATAGGTGATCTTTATCTTTTTGGGTTTGGAGGGAGATGTTTCAACAGCTTTCCTCTTTTTGTTTTGATCTTTTCCATGGTTTCCTGGGCTTGATGAAGAGTTCATGATGGATTTGCAGATAATGAACAGGTAGGGTTTGATATGAATGCAAAAAGATAGAGTGAATAGAGAAAATATGAGAGGGAAGGAGAAGTGTTTGAAGAATATAAAGAAAAACTGAAAGAGAATAAATGATGAAAAGCATTTAATGTTACGTGACGTGAGGAGAGATAATAAAGACAAATGAGGTGACTAGCACAGTTACCTATGGTCGGCGTCCCTTCAACTGCACGCGCGCTTATCCATGAACAGTAACGACAGGTTTACCATCCCGAGATAAAACGTTACAGCTGTTTTGCTTTAAAAGAGGTTCTGAATCAACTTAGACAATGAAACGTTAGTAATAACCGAATCATAATTTCTAAAAGATTTCAATCAGAACTTCTGATTAAAAAAAATAGTCCATTTTCATTTCAGAAGATACTCATACGTAAGAACTTCTCATCTTCTCATTCTGGGCATAAATCCATACTGATGTTCTTCAGAATGAACTTAAACCTATCTTCAGCCAGGGGTTTTGTAAAAATATCAGCCCATTGATGGTCTGTATCAACAAAGTTTAAAGATATAACACCCTTCTGAACATAGTCCCTTATGAAATGATGTTTAATCTCAATATGTTTAGCTTTTGAATGAAGAATAGGATTCTTAGATAAACATATAGCAGAAGTGTTATCACAGAATATAGGAATGTTACTCTCAAATATCTGATAATCTTCTAACTGACTCTTCATCCAGAGCATCTGTGTACTGCAACCAGCAGCAGCGACATATTCTGCTTCTGTTGTTGATAGAGCAATAGTTGCTTGCTTCTTGCTATACCAAGAGATCAAATGACTTCCAAGAAATTGGCAACTTCCTGAAGTACTCTTTCTTTCAATTCTGTCTCCAGCATAGTCAGCATCGCAGAATCCTACTAAGTTGTATTCTTTAGATTTTCTGTAAACTAAGCCAACATTAGTAGTACCTTTCAGATACCTTAGAATTCTCTTAACAGCAGTTAAATGAGATTCTCTAGGATCTGATTGGAATCTAGCACACAAACAAACACTGAACAGAATGTCAGGTCTAGAAGCTGTCAGATATAGAAGAGATCCAATCATACCTCTGTATAACTTCTGATCTACCTTCTTACTTACCTCATCCTTACCTAGGATGCATGTTGGATGCATAGGAGTTTTGGCTTCTTTGCAGTCTAGAAGATTAAACTTCTTCAGAACTTCCTTCACATACTTGGTTTGGTGAACATACGTTCCTTCTGATGTTTGATTTATTTGTATTCCAAGGAAATACTTGAGTTCTCCCATCATGCTCATTTCAAACTCAGCCTGCATAGACTCAGCAAACTCCTTTCCAAGTGTAGCATTAGATGTTCCAAAAATAATATCATCTACATATATTTGACAAATTAAAATATCCCTTTTAAAGGTTTTACAAAAGAGAGTAGTGTCCACTTTTCCTCTAGTGAAACCATTATCCAGAAGGAAAGAACTTAAGCGTTCATACCAAGCTCTGGGAGCTTGTTTCAATCCATACAATGATTTCTTTAGTTTAAAAACATGATTAGGAGACATAGAGTCTTCAAAACCAGGAGGTTGATGGACATAAACTTCTTCATCTATATAACCATTTAAGAAGGCACTCTTAACATCCATTTGATAGAGAGTGATGTTATGTTGAGTGGCAAATGAAATTAATAGCCGAATAGATTCTAACCTGGCCACTGGTGCAAAGGTTTCTGTATAGTCAATCCCTTCTTGCTGACTATAACCCTGAGCCACCAGTCTGGCTTTGTTCCTTACCACTTCACCTTTCTCACTGAGCTTGTTTCTGAAGACCCATTTTGTACCGATTATATTGAATCCATCTGGTCTAGGAACAAGATCCCAAACATCATTCCTTGTAAACTGATTCAGTTCTTCTTGCATAGCAATTATCCAGTCTGGATCTTCTAGAGCATGATCAACAGAAGTTGGCTCGATCAAAGATACAAGACCTAATTGACAGTCTGCATTGTTCTTAAGGAATGCTCTTGTTCTGATTGGATCATCCTTCTTTCCAAGAATGACATCTTCTGAATGACCAGAGATGAGTCTGGATGATCTTCTGACAGATGGTTCTTCAGAAATGCTTAGATTCTCCAGAGAAGCTGATACTTGATCTTCCGATTCTTTGCTTCTGAGAAGCTCTGCTTCTGATGCGTTGCTTCTTGGCTCAACAACTTCTGATATATCAATATCCCAATCTGCAAAATTATCAAACTGCTTTAGTTTTTCAGAACCAAGCTTATCATCAAACCTGATATTGATTGATTCTTCTACAATCAATGTTTCAGTATTGTATACTCTGTAGCCTTTTAAGCGTTCAGAATATCCAAGAAGGAAACATTTTTGTGCTTTGGAATCAAACTTACCAAGATGATCTTTAGTGTTCAGAATAAAGCATACACATCCAAAAGGATGGAAATATGAAATGTTGGGCTTTCTATTCTTCCACAATTCATAAGGAGTCTTATTTAGAATAGGTCTGATAGAGATTCTATTCTGAATATAGCATGCAGTGTTTATTGCTTCTGCCCAGAAATGCTTAGCCATATTGGTTTCATTGATCATGGTTCTGGCCATTTCTTGCAGAGTCCTATTCTTTCGTTCTACAACTCCATTTTGCTGTGGAGTTCTAGGACAAGAGAAATCATGGGCAATACCATTTTCTTTGAAGAATTCTTCAAAGGATCTGTTCTCAAATTCACCACCATGATCACTTCTGACCTTTATGATTTTACACTCTTTTTCAGATTGAATCTGAATGCAGAAATCAAAGAACACTGAATGAGACTCATCCTTGTGTTTCAAGAATTTTACCCACGTCCAGCAGCTATAATCATCTACGATGACTAATCCATATTTCTTCCCTCTGACAGATGCTGTTTTGACTGGTCCAAACAGATCAATGTGCAAGAGTTCTAATGGCCTTGAGATAGAAACAACATTCTTGGACTTGAATGCAGGTTTGGAGAACTTGTCCTTCTGACATGCTTCACAAAGAGCATCTGATTTGAATTTCAGATTAGGGAGTCCTCTGACAAGATTCAGTTTGTTAATCTGAGAAATCTTTCTCAAACTAGCATGACCTAATCTTCTGTGCCAGATCCACTGCTCTTCAGAAACAGACATAAGACAAGTCACCTTCTGACTCATAAGATCTTGCAGATCTGTCTTATAAATGTTGTTCTTCCTCTTGCCTGTAAATAGGATTGAGCCATCCTTCTGATTTACAGCCTTGCAAGACTCTTGATTAAAGATTATATCATAACCATTGTCACTTAATTGACTGATAGATAAGAGGTTATGTGTTAATCCTTCTACAAGAAGTACATTAGAAATGGAAGGAGAGTTACCAGACTTTATAGTTCCAGAGCCAATTATCTTGCCCTTCTGATCTCCTCCAAACTTGACTTCTCCTCCAGACTTAAGCTCCAGGTCTTGGAACATAGACCTTCTTCCTGTCATGTGTCGTGAGCATCCAGAGTCCAGGTACCATGACATGTTGTGCTTTGTCCTTTTTGCAGTCAAGGATATCTGCAATAGGAATAATCTTATCCTTAGGTACCCACATTTTCTTGGGTCCTTTCTTGTTAGATTTTCTCAAGTTCTGATTGAACTTGGGTTTAACATTGTAAGCAATAGGAGGAACAGCATGATAATTCTTAATGTGAGTTCCATGATATTTCCTAGGTTGTGTCACATGCTTTTTGGTGTGTGTTATGTGAAAACTTTGAGCATGTGAAGTGTGCCTAATATCATGGGAGTGGCCATACTTGAACTGATCATACAATGGCTTGTATGTGAATTTCATTTCATCAACAGGTTCAAGTTTGTATGGGGTTTCACCCTCAAAACCAATGCCAACTCTTTTGTTTCCAGACACAACATATATCATAGAAGCTAGCTGACTTCTGCCAATACTTCTAGATAAGAACTTCCTGAAACTTAAATCATATTCTTTCAGAATATGGTTTAGACTAGGAGTGGATTTTTCTGAATCAGAAGGAGATCCAACATTATTGGATAATTTTAAAAGTTTTTCTTTTAATTCAGAATTCTCCAACTCAAGCTTCTTTGTTTCAAATTCAAATAGCTTTTTCAGCTTTTTGTATTTGAGACTAATCTGAGACTTGAGTTCCAGAAGTTCAGTTAGACCGGAAACTAACTCATCTCTAGTAAGTTCAGAAAATACCTCTTCAGAATCTGATTCTGATGTAGATTCTGATCCGTCATCTTCTGTCGCCATCAGCGCACAGTTAGCCTGCTCATCTTCAGAGTCTGAATCATCTTCTGACTCATCCCAGGTTGCCATAAGACCTTTCTTCTTATGAAACTTCTTCTTGGGATTTTCCTTCTGAAGATTTGGACATTCATTCTTGAAGTGTCCAGGCTCATTGCATTCATAGCACATGACCTTCTTCTTGTCAAATCTTCTGTCATCAGAAGATTCTCCACGTTCAAATTTCTTTGAACTTCTGAAGCCTCTGAACTTCCTTTGCTTGGTCTTCCAGAGTTGATTTAGCCTTCTGGAGATCAAAGACAGTTCATCTTCTTCTTCAGATTCTGATTCTTCAGGATCTTCTTCTCTAGCCTGAAAAGCGTTAGTGCATTTCTTGATATTGGATTTTAATGCAATAGACTTACCTTTCTTTTGAGGCTCATTTGCATCCAGCTCTATTTCATGACTTCTCAAGGCACTGATAAGCTCTTCCAGAGAAACTTCATTCAGATTCTTTGCAATCTTGAATGCAGTCACCATAGGACCCCATCTTCTGGGTAAGCTTCTGATGATCTTCTTTACATGATCAGCCTTGGTGTATCCCTTGTCAAGAACTCTCAATCCAGCAGTAAGAGTTTGAAATCTTGAAAACATCTTTTCAATGTCTTCATCATCCTCCATCTTGAAGGCTTCATACTTCTGGATTAAAGCTAGAGCTTTAGTCTCCTTGACTTGAGCATTTCCTTCATGAGTCATTTTCAAGGACTCATATATGTCATAGGTCGTTTCCCTGTTAGATATCTTCTCATACTCAGCATGAGAGATAGCATTCAGCAAAACAGTTCTGCATTTATGATGATTCCTGAAGAGCTTCTTCTGATCATCATTCATTTCTTGCCTTGTCAGCTTTACGCCTCTGGCATTTACTGGATGTTTGTAACCATCCATCAGAAGATCCCATAGATCACCATCTAGACCAAGAAAGTAACTTTCCAGTTTATCTTTCCAGTATTCAAAGTTTTCACCATCAAATACCGGCGGTCTAGTATAACCATTGTTACCGTTGTATTGCTCAGCAGAGCCAGATGTAGATGCAGGTGTAGACTTTTCACTTTCATCAACCATCTTTTACTGAAGCGTTTTTCTCTTCCTGAATCTTTTCTAAACACGGTTAAGTGCTTGCACCTTAGAACCGGCGCTCTGATGCCAATTGAAGGATAGAAAAACACTTAGAAAGGGGGGGTTTGAATAAGTGTAGCTTTAAAAACTTGACAGATAAAAATAAATTGCACAGTTATTTTTATCCTGGTTCGTTGTTAACTAAACTACTCCAGTCCACCCCCGCAGAGATGATTTACCTCAACTGAGGATTTAATCCACTAATCGCACGGGTTACAATGATTTTCCACTTAGTCAGCAACTAAGTCTTCCAGAGTCTTCTGATCACACACTGATCACTCCAGGAACAACTGCTTAGATACCCTCTAAGACTTTTCTAGAGTCTACTGATCCACACGATCACTCTAGTTACAACCTGCTTAGATAACCTCTAAGACTTCCTAGAGTATTCTGATCCACACGATCACTCTAGTTCCTTACAACTTAATGTAATCAATTCTAAGAGTATTACAATTGCTTCTTAAAAGCGATAATCACAAACTGTGATATTTCTCTTAACGTTTAAGCTTAATCTCACTAATATATTACAACAGCAATGTAGTGAGCTTTGATGAAGATGAAGATTCTGAGCTTTGATTTTGAACAGAGTTTCAGCAAGTTAATAGGCGTTGTTTTGTTCAGGATCGTTTGAATCGTTTTTAATCGTTAACCTTGCTTCACATCAGAACTTCATATTTATAGGCGTTGGAGAAGATGACCGTTGAGTGCATTTAATGCTTTGCGTGTTCCGTACAGCATCGCATTTAATGTTATACGCTTTTGTCAACTACCTCGAGCCTTGTTCACGCTGTGTCTACTGACGTAGCCTTTAGTAGCTTTTAACGTTCCTTTTGTCAGTCAGCGTAGCTTGCCACTTGTACTTCCTTCTGATCTGATGTTTGTGAATACAACGTTTGAATATCATCAGAGTCAAACAGCTTGGTGCATAGCATCTTCTGATCTTCTGACCTTGAAGTGCTTCTGAGCGTGATACCATCAGAACTTCAGTGCTTCTGTTCTCTTGTTCTTCTGATGCTTCCATAGACCCATGTTCTGATTCTGCTTCGACCATCTTCTGATGTCTTGCCAGACCATGTTCTGATGTTGCATGCTGAACCCTTTGAGACAAAGCTTCTGAGCGCTGAATTATGCGTACTCTATATATATATTTCCTGAAAAGGAAACTGCATTGGATTAGAGTACCATATTATCTTAAGCAAAATTCATATTATTGTTATCATCAAAACTAAGATAATTGATCAGAACAAATCTTGTTCTAACATTTGTTCCTCCAAAAATCAACCGCTCTTGGATTCGACGGTGACATTCGTCAAGGACATAAATGTGGAAATTTTTACTAAGTATGAGGAGCCTCCGTGGCCGACAGTTTATGGTTGATTCGACTGGTATCACCATTCGACACCTGTTTACTTCGATTCTTCTACGCATTTTATGCCACCTAAACCTTCACTCGCGGGGGCCTTTCCTTAGTTCTTTAGACTATCAGCTGGAAATATGTGTCCTTTTATGTCTTAATAATTTTTAGGGTAACACGCGCTTTGTTAGAAAACACTACTATAAAACTTTCCACAAAATTATAAAAATTTACAATATCCAAAGGTCGTGCGTTCAATCCACGATGACAACATTTTTCATTTTATTGTAACAAAACCAATTCTTAATAATATTTCCTTTTCCTCTTAAAAAATATAATAAAAATAACGCACTATTTTTCTTTTATTTTGCCTACTATTTTCCTATCTGACCTTCACTGTCACCTTCACTTCATGGAACTCAGAATCTCACATTTACCCTGAATGAACCAATTTAACATTTTCTCCAAATCTAGGTTTAGGATTTCAATTGCATAATCACTTGTCCTAAACTTCAGTGCGAAACCCTTGACCTTCTCGATGACTACTCGTCTCGACAAATCTACTACCGTGAGATCAGGTACACACAATCCCAGCTGCTTCTACATCAAGACTATGTGTTTCATTGACCTTAATACTTATTGGATCGGTAAGTCTTTCTACTATCTAAAATCCCATCCTAATTGAAATCAGTTTTTGAAATTCACAAGTTTTCTCTAATTAGGATTTTGGAGGATCTCATTCACACTCTCGTCCTCCAACATGGATTCTTCATCGTCCTCTTCATTCACATTTTTGTTTGATGTTTGTGTTTTTCTTCTATGAGGTTACAAAGTTTACGGTAGATGTATGCTTCTATAACATTCGAAATGTATAATAACATGCAAAGCAGTGAAAGCGTTGTCCAAGAAAGTTCTGGTAATGAAGAGGAAACTGAATAGAAACCTGAAATTAAGGTGTCATTTATTTATCTGAATCATTAATTTGGAACTGTTGCTGGATTTCATCATAAGAAAAGTTGTTGCTCCTTTCAATATCATGATATTTGTGCCATTATTTTCCAGCTAGAGACTGCTCCAGTAGATTTCGTTGTCCAACTACTAATCAAACAAGGAATTGCTTTACTAGATACGTTGAATATCATCGTGAGTCATACTCTGTTGACTTTTATTTTTATGGAGCTTCTTGTTTGCATACAACGTAAAGTTGCACCATGCTTTTGTATTAACTTTTTAAATTCATGTACAGATGTGTAGCTGCAAAGGGAGACGGTGCACAAGAATGTGATAAGTTTTCCAAGTAAAATTCTATTAAAAATATATTTTATGTATTTTGCAGCGGATTCGGGTTTAGATGAAAAAACCTAAATCCAATAGATGTGGGCGTGAATGCTATTTTGCCACCCGAATAGCCTTTGAGTTCATATTTAAGTTCAAGTGGTAATTTTGAGTGCAGATTTAGATAGTGTGAAACCCACACCCAATCCGACCCGGTGTCATCTCTAATCGTTGAATTAATTCAAGAATACTCAGTTGCATTCAGTAAAATATGGCTGGTGACTAAATATCTAAGACTCGTTGACAAATCAACAACACATACATAGCAAAAGAAATAAAAAGAGGAATCAAATCATACATCAATATCCTTTACAACATAATGTAACACTAAACCCACATGTTTCATATAAAAATCACATGTCATAACACACTTGCATTTAATTTCCTTCTAAAATGCACACTATCTCCCAGAATCAGATTTGGTCAACGACCTTAACCTAACAAAAAACTTAACCTTCTTATCCAAGTTATTCGACCCATGTTGCTGCTCCTTCCTTTTCTTCCCACTCAAAGAGTCCCAATTCTCAGGCGACCCCATCATCAGCACACTCTCCGGCGACCTCGCTCCAACCACCCCCACCTCCTCATTATCCGTCTGATCACCACCACCAACAGCCGCAGCAACCACCATCCTCCCTTGCATAACAGACATCAACTCCCTCATTGCCACATCAGCATCCTTCCTATTCCTCAACAAAATCTCTCCCACATGCGCCGGTGTAAGGGACCCACCCGAACGAATACACCCCTCAACCGCCTCAAACATAACGTGCGACTCCACCCCAAGGTAGTTTCTCGCTAACTCCCTAAACGCATGCACCCCGCACGTGCTTAAACTCACGTGAACGTCCATGCGTCCACACCGAACCAACGCAGGATCAACACTGTCTCTATGGTTAGTTGTAAAAACCACTAACCTCTCTTCTCCACAACATGACCATAACCCGTCAGTAAAATTCAGGAGCCCCGAAAGCGTGACCCGACTACCTTCGTCACAACCCAAACCCGAACTGGAACCAGAAAACGATGTCGTTTTGTGTTTCTTAGACTTTGAAGCATTTTTCTTCGCGGTTCTATCTGCTGTTAAATCCACAGAGCAATCAATGTCTTCAATCACGATAATTGAACGATTCGTCGTTTGGATCAAAAGCGAACGAAGCTCTGAGTTATCAGAAACTTTGGTGAGTTCCAAATCGTACACATCGTAGCATAGAAAATTCGCCATTGCTGCAATGAGGCTCGATTTACCCGACCCGGGTGGACCGTGGAGCAAGTACCCACGCTTCCACGCTCTCCCGACCCGGTGGTAAAACTCTTTACCCGAAGCAAAAGCGGTTAAATCGTCCTTGATTTGTTTCTTCAGATCTGGCTCCAATGCTAGGGTTTCGAAGGTGGAAGGGTGGCGAAACGGAACGGAAACCCAACCGGATTCAAACGAACCGGTTCCGTTGTTGTTGGTGAAGAGTCTCCGTTCGCGTGAGACGCGCTCGAACTCTTCGGCGCGTGAGGTGATGTGGGAGAGGTAAGACGAGAGGAGCGCGTGGCGGTGGCGCTTTGGGAAACGGAGAGTGAAGCTGCGTTTTTCTTCTAGGGAGTCCTGTACGGCGTCAACGTGGTGTGTCCAGGAGAGGCGGTGGTTGTTGAAGGTGTCGTGGACGGTGTGGTTTGGGGCTACGGCGAAGGAGATGCGGTTGGAGGAAGGGGAGCGTGAGAGGGTGAGACGACGGCACGCGGAGGATGTGGAGTGGTTGACGGCGTTGAGGTAGAGGTGGACGTGACGGTAGAGGTCGTTGAGTTCTACGCCGCAGTAGCCGTTGAATTCGGGGATTTCGAAATAGGAATATGGAGAAAGCAAATCTTGAAGTGAT
The DNA here is from genome assembly GCF_029867415.1 of Vicia villosa. Lineage (NCBI taxonomy): Eukaryota > Viridiplantae > Streptophyta > Magnoliopsida > Fabales > Fabaceae > Vicia > Vicia villosa. The sequence continues at coordinate 731,079 of NW_026705334.1, forward strand.
TCGTAGAGTGAATGAAGCACAGAGAGAAGCTGTGATGGAAGCACGTTTTGGAGCACTGTAAGTAACCCTAACAAAGACCACATTTGTGATAATATCTCCATTTTTTGTGTGTTGTTTGTTTGAGATTTTGTGTATGTGTTGTTTGTTGAGAATGGTTTCTTTTTGGGATTGTTATATATATACGTTGCATAAAAGAATGAACATGTTCTGGTAAAGGTTATGTTTTGTGTTGGGTTGTGGAAGAAAAAGAAGCATTAAATAAACATTATATTGCAGATAGGTTAAAGTTAAAGGTAAAGATGATTAAGCAGACCACTTTGCCTTTTGCTTTTACTTTGTTCGTTTGTAGATATGGTTGTTTTTGTTTGTTCATGGACTTAGTAGAGAATTTTTTGCATGCATTGCCTTAGTTGAGAATTGTGTGTTACACTTAAGTCATGCTTTGCTTTAGTGAAGAATCTCTGAAAATGCAAATTTATGTTTGCCAAAGGTTCTTTCTTCTATTTTGTTGTTTATTTTTGTAAAATTTGTGCCAAGTCAATAGCTTAAAGGTTGCGTTTATTTCGTTATTGCTTTGCAACCAAAACCAAGAAAAATGCTAGTGTTTGCCAATGGTTTAGGCTCAACCTTCTTCATCAATTGTTGTTTTTGTTTTTCAGTAAACAATCATTTTTAGTTTCTAAATGTGTGAGATGCTTTATTGTTACTGTAGTCCTTGAATGTATTAGTTGCAAATACATCCTCAAATATCCCTTCCTTAGTATCTATATTGTTAGTAACGCAAGACACGTCCGAGTACTAAATTAACTTACGAAAGACACGATCATGGACAAAAATGAATAACTAAAGACACACCCGAGTATAAAACTAACTAACTAGCTAAAGGAACGATTAATGATAAAAATGGCTAACAAAACACATTTATGTACGCTTTTGTAGTTTTGACACATTCAAGGACTATTTTGACCTCAGTTTTAAATTGCGGTTGCGATTGTGGATGCGGTTGCGGGTGTTGCGATTGTGGTAATTGTGGCCGTTGTGACATGAATTTTGATTGAGAGGTACTTGAAATACAAGGTTGAAAAACACTTAAATGTTAAGATTTTACATTACATCTGAAGTAAATTGTGTTTTAGGATTCTGGAATTTTGAGATTTGATGAAAAAACTTGATAAATATGGGTGAAATTATCTGATGTTATTTTAAATGCGGCTGGACACATGATCTTAAATCACACTGCAATCGCGGTTCGATGCTGTTGCGGAGATTTAAAGCCATCATTGTGACATCAACTCACACATTTAACCATCAAAATGATTATTTATTGCATATTGTATTTTATTTTTGTGTGGTGTATTTTGTTGTTCTGGTTTGCATTAAATTTTAGGGATATTCAAAGAAAGTTAGCAACAAACCCTTCAATACACTCTTCCAAACACATTCATTCTTGATCCATATGAATTTTAAAACTAGTAGAAAAAATTATTTTAAGAGTGTATAAAAAAGTGTATTACTCGGAGTAGTCGATAGCAGAGCTATCTCGCTATAGCGGAGTGGAGCGGAGGTCGACCGCTATGGGAAGAGCCTTTGCGGTGAAGAACACTACAGCGGCTGCTATAGGGTAAATAGCAGGATAGCGGAGCAGAGCAGTTCCCGGCTTTAAGCGGTTTTTGGCCGGCTATCCTTTTAACCTCTAAAAAACCGAAATTACCCCTTAAATTTACAATGTTTAAGGGTGATTTTGGAGTTTTCAATCAAATTTGAGTTGAAACTCAACCTTAACTTTCCTTTAGTTGTTTATCCATTTCAGTTGACATGTGTACTTTGATTTATGAATATTTAATAAGTTGAGTTATTTGTTTAATTTTACATTATGTATATGTTTATAATTATTACATGTAATTTGTCCAAAAAGTGATCAAATAGAGCGGTAATCCCGCTATACCAATTTCGTGGTCAGCCACTCCGTGGTGCTATCCGGGAATGACTACTTTGTTATTAGTAACATTTTCCTTCCTCAAATTCAATAAACTCTTACAAGCAGTGGCGGAGCCACCGCCCGGCCAGCTAGGGCAGCTGCCCAGGCTCCGTCCAGCAACGAAGTCTTCTTTTAATGCAATTTTGCGATTCTGCGGACTAAACAACTTATTCCTAACGCGGCTTTTTGGTGGAGCAGATTGTATTCCCAACTTATGATTCAAAGAAAGACTCAGTTTATAACTTCCGGTGAGAATTCGATTTGATTTCGGTTACAATCTTCTTTGTTTCTCTTACTTGATTGTTGTTGTATGATTGTTGTTCAGTTCTAGTTTGCCAATTGGTGCCAAATTTCTTAACGTATTTACCGTTTCGTACGTGCATGTCAAGTGTTCGATGTAATGACTGAACTAATTTCTTTTGTTTATCTGTATTGAAATCTTTTTTCGATTTTCTTTATCCATGGCAGCTTGGTGATACTGCTGATTTTTTATCATCACAAGTAACAAGTTGAACAATTTTTGAGTTTGGAAGTGAAGGGCTTGACATTAACAGTGTTATCTCTTTGTTTCTCTTCTTCCCCGACAACAATAACATGTCTTTCTTCTAAAACCTATGACTACAATCTTGTTTCTCTATGCTTCAGAAAATATTATACGTTTCAGTGTTCTATTTAGTTTTTTTCTATGATCATTGTTTGATATTGTTTTTGGAAAGCAAGCAAACCAAAAGAAAAGAGTCATAATGAGAATGTTGAAGACAGAAGAAAAGTTCATACAAAGAATATGCAGCTTGAATTTATTATGTATACACGTTAATTAATTGTTCAAGTTTTTCAATTCTTCTTTTGTTTGAATTGAGTTTTCTGTTTCATGTTGGAATTCTTAGTAGTTAGGGTTATCAAGATATTTAGGTCCATTTCTTTGATTTATTTTATTGTTGATCAATATTTCATGAATTTTAAATATGAAAAATCAATTAACAATATTGGTAATCCTGGTATGTTATATCCTGTTATAGTGGTTAGTTTTGTCATCCAGAATCAAATAATTAAGAATTTTAAGGATGAAAAATAAATAAATAAAGATTACAATCAACTATAATCAACTAAATCCAGAATTCGGTTGTATGTTTCTTCCCATTATCAAGTACTTGTAATAGAACATGTAATACTAATAACATTGGTGTCATATAATTTCATTTTCTGTACTTTTTGCATATTTGTTATAGTTTCTATCATTTCATTTTTCTACAAAAAGTGGCTATTCCAAAAGTGAATGAAAAACTGCTTGAAGACCTTCAAGTTATGGGATTTCCACAAGCAAGAGCAACAAGAGCCCTCTATTATTTTAGTTAGTTTGTTGGTTTTATGAAATTAGCTAACTTGGATATATACCTTAACAGATATATTTTTTCTTTACTAGGAAATACAAGCTTAAGGAATGCTATAACTTGGATGATTGATCATGAGAATGACACTGACATTGATGAGTTTCCATTGGTAATAGTTTTACGACTTCAAATGCTTGATACATAATATACTTACACAAATGATGTTAAATGGTTTATCTGTTACGATTCGTCAAAAAATTATTATGTCAAATCTTGTATTGGTAGAAAATTAATAAATTATGAAGTCAGTGGCAGAGACAATGAAAACTTGCCCGGGCTTCATAATTTTTCTGGCTCCGCCACTGCTTACAAGCATCTTAGTCGACTGAGTTGTAACTAATTCCCTAAGGCCATATAGTTTCACAATGCACACGTGGTAATTAGCTTTAGTAAAAGGTCTTTAAGGGATAATAGCAGCATCAATGCCAACTCATGGTGCAGTGCTAGGGTATATGGTATGGTGGGCATGCAGAGGATCTTGTGGAGTGGAAACTGCTTTTGTACTTTCTTGACAAATCTCACTTTATTCTTTACCTTCTTTGTTCTTGTAATTTGCGCATTCAAGGTCAGAGAATGTTCTTTAGTATTATTATAACTCATCACTCACTCATCATGAGTATTCATTGGGAAATGATAATGAGAGGATGATGATTATGTATGTAGTACTACTGATTATTTTCATGTTTCACTCCACCATGTTGGTTCCTATTGGTATGAATCCACCCATTGTGTAGTTTTTTTATTCTTTGTATCTATACATTTATTTTTCTATCTTCACCTCTGTACTTTAGTTTTTAGGTGTTATTGCATCTGCAAATTATGAGATTAAATTTCAAAGCACAAGCTTGTAATAATTGATTGTAATTTGTTAATTTGTTTTGTCTATACACAAAATTTGTGCTGATTTGGTTTGGCAATTTTATATATGCATTAAACCTTTTCAATGTATTATTGATATGCATAGTGGTGGGAGATGGCCTAATGAGATTGTGATATTTAGGTATTAAAGTTAAGCATATGCATGGTGGTATTCTTTCTTGTGCATTACATTTCTTTTATATCTTTACATGCTTGTGCTTTTGTAACAAAGTTCAATTTATGATTCTTTACAAAAATTTGTCTAAATCTCCTTTTACTAAAGCAATGCAATTTGCACCATCAGATTATAATCCTGTGGTGTTGGGATATCATTCTTATCTAATCTTTCCCACCCCTTCAATGGTTTTAGGTATCCACTTATAAAAATGGTTGATATTTTGAGAAAGGGAACATGTAAAAGAGAAAATAAAAGGAGGAAAAAAAGATAAAGAGGCATGTGAATGAAGCATCAAAAGCCACGAATATGTAGGATGGGCAAAAATTTCAGTGTAGGTCAGCCTTGAGAGAAAGCTAAGGTTAAATGAGGGTATCAATAATAAAGCCAAAAAAAGTGTTCTCATACGGAATGTCAATGATCAAAGGATCATATTCCATCTATGCAATTAGGTTTCATTTCAAGATCTATTCATCAAGAGAAACAGATGAGAGTCTTAAGCAGATGAGTGTTATCTATTGCAGAAGTTCTAAATCAAGCTGCAGTATGTGCTAGAATGAAAGATTGCACTTCACCTAGCTTAGTTAATTATATAGCGACCAACCATTAGATTGTAATGTATGGAGTGATGTAGGTATGAATGCGTTAATTTTAATTAAAGTGTTTTGGTTTTGAAGTTAATATTAATTAAAGTGTTGGTCAGCTTTGAGCTAATGCTATGCTTTAATTGGGGTATCAGAATAAAGACAAATGTTGGCTCTTCCCATAATGTCATTAATCAAGTTGATCATATTCAATTTTGCATAGCTATAGTTTTTGAGTTTCTTTTTTCACCCCATAATTCGGGTTTACCTTTTCTGATGGGGTAAACACAGTTTGGTGTGAACAAACTCTATTGTATAGCTGTGATCAAGGTAATGGACATGAACAGTCAGACTAACCATTTATTATTGCAAAAACTAAATCCCTTTAATAATAAATAAATGATAAATTAGCTAGAGCTCTTCTAATACTTATAGATAATTAACAACAGGAAACTGAAAATATATATATATATATATATATATATATATATATATATATATATATATATATATATATATATATATATATATATATATATATATATATATATATATATATATATATTTAAAAAATATTCTAAACCTGCAATAAAGATGAGATACACAATTCAAGTATTCAAATACCCATCCATGATCAACTCAGTTCTAATCCAGACACCTTCATGAGCTTATTATTTGCATATCTTAGGGATTAACTAGCATTATACCTCAAAAAGAATCAAGTTCAATGGAGCTGAGTTCGAATCTTCGATTGAAAATGTAGACTAATGTAATTTTACATGCGAGTGCTGTAAAGTCTTAGTTTAGTAGGAATGTGGAATCTTTATTCCTATGTGATATACATATATAGGCACCAGAGATCTGCCTGCCTTTTAAATGTGTTGTATATTGCTTAAAACCTCTTAATGGGTTGTCTCATCCGTGTTGTGGAACCGAGCTGGACATTTAACTTAAGGTCATGTAGACCTTAAAACCCAGAGAGCTCGCCATTATATCTTTAAGACAAACTATTTTGACACTGTTTAAAATTGAGAAGAGCCCTCCCATGTCTTATGGAGTACTTTCTAGGTCATTGGCGAGACTTTTGTTTGTAGGGTCCTTATTATTGGGCACAAATGTTGCTATACGACAAAATAAATATGTTGATACATAGTCCCTCAAGTACGAAGTATGTAAGGGAGAAGTGCTTTGAGTGGAAGACCATGACATTACACAGTCCCCCAATGTTATTGGGCCCATATGTTGCTTTTAGTGCTTTATGAACTTCTTTGTACTCTGATGTATATGACATGTGTATGAAACACTGTTGACCCTATTTTTTCTTTAATCGTTATCCAACAGGAGGTCGCAGGTGATAATGAAATAAGTGGGGGATGATCCATTGAGGGTAGCGTGATATTTTCCTTTAACCATTATGACATGTGTACTGTGATATTTTATTTTAATATATTTTTGAAGTGTTTTTAAGTTAACTGTTCAAGTTGGTAGATTTTGATTATAGTTTTATGGTATTAAAACTTAGTCTTTTGATAAGACGTGAGTTGATATGATAATTTATCTCGACGTCTTATAACAAGGCGAGAGTATAAAAGTTATGAATTAATAAAATATGTTGATGCCTTATGTTAAAGTGAGATTTGATCGATAAATTATGCTGACGCCTTTTGATAAGGCAAGATTATGAAGGTTATCTCATAGCATAGGATTTTGGCTATAAAACCCTAAGTCAAGATGATGAGTATCATACAGATGGTTTTAGGGTTCAAGGCGAACCATGGGGTTGTTAATCCCAATAGGCGATGGTTGAGCTGATTGTCAAATATTGTTGAGAAATATTATTGTGTACTGATAATATTGATAAGTTGATTATTGTTGGAGTAATTAATAAATCTTGTTGAATGGATAAAATATGTTGGTGATTTTCATGTTCGGATTTGGTGAGCGGTTGGGGGCGGTTGGGACTCAAATAGGCGAGTTTGGAATCGGTTCAATAGAGAGGAAAACACAGAAAATCACAGGTACACATAAGGGGATTGATCTCCTTGTTTCATGCGTAACTTGAATTTCATAAGTCTGTTTGAGGGGTGGTCAGTTGCGTTAGAAAGCTAACACGATAATATTTCTTTTGAAGTGGGGAAATTGGGTCTGGGAGTGCTACAACAGTAGCACTCATCTGGTTTTTATACCAAAAGTGTAGTCAAATTTAAGTCTTGCATTGGTTATCTTGTTTCACACGTAGTCAAACAGGCTAATCTAAAAAGGCCTCGCCTAAGGAACTTCGAGTATCCTTAGACAAGGTCCAACATAATGTCTCGCCCGAGAGGCTCAGAGGCTCACTTATGGGACTAAAAGTCCCATCAAACAGACTCATCTAAATGCCTCGCGTGAGGGACTTGGAAATTCCTAAGACAAGGTCTAACATATAGTTTTTTCCGAGAGACTCAAAGCCTCGCATGAAGGACCTAGAGCCTCATTAGACAGACTTAACATATAATCTCGCCTGGAGGACTTATGATCTCATTAGACGGATACCATAATGCTATATAGTTTAAAGCACCATCCCTTTATCAAAGCCCTTATGCTTGAGGGATTGTACATTGATACATTTATAAAAGACCTATTAAGGACGGGGAATTATAATCTACCGGTGAGATGCAATTCCCATCTGCCTCCGTCATTTAGGGACCCCTCACCCTGAATACCCCCACAGGCGCAGTCATGGGAAACATGAGAAAATACGTTCATCATTCAAAGATAAGTAAGAGTCAATAGGATAATCCACATTTATCTAGGAAATATGGATTCAACGATCCACCACTGACTAAGTGGACGATTATCATTCTCAAGGAAACTCTAACAACTAGCCTCAAAGCCTCTATAAATATCTCATCCCTAGCAGATGAAAAAAGGGGACAACTAAGCATAATTGATACAACTCAGTCACACGCGTGATATCACCAAAAGCTACAAAGCTTCTCACCTCACGTGAACTTGCTTTCTCCATAGTCAAAATCACCATCAAATAAGGTTTCTCATAGCTGTGAGCAAGCCTAACCACCAGAAAAATACTAAGGTCTCTAGTCACTCCTACCAACATAGAAGTGCCATATATTATGTACTTTTTGATAAGTAACAACCACTTTTAAAAATCCTTATTATTCACTTTTCCATTGAGAAGAGAGAGAATATTGAGAGATGAGTATATCGCTTGAAAGCAAGGACAAATCCGCAAATGAAAACTTTGAGAGAAACTCCTTCATTTGCTACTAATAGGATATTTAGGTAAATAATTTGTTAACCTTTATATATAAATTATTTTAAAAATTGAAGATAAAATAAAAATACTATTTTTGTATAATATAGTGTTATTTTTATAAGTTATAACTTATGGACATGTCAAACTATTTTATAAGTTTATTCAATGGGTTATAATAAGATATCCTATTTGATTTTTTTATTAGTAGGCGAAGTGGTCACACAATCATAAGAGTTAGGATTTAAATTATAATGTTGACGTTTATTTTGACATATCGATTTTTGTTGGTTGAATTAAAGTTTTCAAACTATTCTATCTTATTTTTTCACAAGAAAAAACTGCATCCTAGTCTTAAAAGAGTGTATTCAATCCCTTAGAAATGGGTTACTAGAACGCTTTAAGAGTATTCAATCCCTTAGAATGGGTTATTAAAACGCTCCAATGAGTCTAGTACATTATTTTAGAGAATTTCTTTATCTACCTCCCTATCTTCTTGGTGACCCCTGGTGAAAACCCTTAAACGCCCCTATACTTCGGAAATACATTTCCGAAGTGCAAAAAAAACTATTTTCAGAGATGCATCTCCGAAAACACTTTTTTTTGTCAAATTTTTTCTTATTTCGGAAATGCATTTCTGAAAACACCATTTCGGAAGTGCATTTCCGAAATACTACGCGTTTTGCAGTTTAAACAAAACAACCCTTCCCCTCAAAATGGTGTTCGCAGGGGTGTTTCGGAAGTTCATTTCCGAAAACACCTCCCTGACCAGTTTCGGAAATGAACTTCCGAAAAGTGTCCATAAGTGTTTTTTTAATTGTTTCGCATTCTTATGGATTTCAATTGTTTCAGGAATATGGAAGGCAAACCAGCACATATCAGACAGGGGAGAGAGACACAGACAGCGTCGGCTAGCACGAGCGTGCGACGCAACTTGCATCGACGCGAGGACGGGGTGGAGTACGAGCACCCGTACATACTAATGAGCCTGGTTCCTCGTCTGGATCGAGGAGTCGGCTGGCTCGAGTATCTTCTTCCCGTCAGGAGGAGTTACGGGAGGAGGAGGAGGTGAGATACCAGGAGGCGGAGGAGGAGATACCTGATGCTGATCCTCCACACGGGGAGGAGGAGGAGGAGGATGAGGAGGGGCTACCCGGGAGGGCCTAGGGACACGACCGTGCTGATTTCCTACCACGAGCACGTCGCTCGACGTGTTTGGGATGGAGAGGTATTTTTTATAATTTATCCGACTTTATTATTTAACTGATTTATTTATCTTTTTATTCCACATTTTCTTAACGGTCTAATTAACAATGTGAATTTTTTTTTTGAATATCCATTTTTTTAAAAAAAATTCCAAAAATAACTAGGTTTTCAAAAAAATTACATAAATGTCACTTTTTTGCTAAAAAATACACGTTGTCGCCAGGGGGGGTGGCGACAACAATGGGCCTGGAGAGCTGTCGCCAGTGGGCCTGGCGCCCATGTGTTTTTTTTAGGTGTTGTCGCCAACCCCCTGGCGACAACACCCCCCCTTTATTTTTTTTTTCTTTTTTTTTTTTGTAATTTTTTTCTTTAACATTATTTTCTTTTAAATTTTTTTATGTTATACTTTTCAATTATTATTTCAAAATGGATTTTTTAAATAATTATTTTTTTCATGGTATTATATTTTCGGTAATTTTTTACTTTCAATATTAATGTTTTCGGTACTATTTTCTCTTAAATCTTTGTAAATTTTATTGGTTCCAAATATTTTTTCCATGGTAATATTTGGTAATTTCTTTCAATATGTTGCAGTTTCTTTATCATTTCAGCTACTTCTGTACCGTCCAATTAAATGCTCTGAGCATATATTAATGAAATGTTTTTTTAACATTACAAAGTTTCCAATTAGTATTTAAGTTATTAATAATTAGCAAAATTATTTTCCACGGTATTTCACCCACTATAAATAAAGGTGTGTGTGTGTGGAGTTGAAGTACCAACTCTTTCTTCATTCTTACTGCAAACACAAAAAATGAACTCAGTTTGGGCTGTCGTTTTTTTTGAGGAAGGTAGTCACATGCGTGTCTGCCTTAACCCCCATTGGAATTTTCAGAGAATTGTTAGAGCCATCAACACTGGGTTTCGTCAACTAGATGGTCCGACCAGAAAAGTTAAACAGATAGATTACCGTTGTCCATACATTACGTTGACGGATAATAATCCAGAAGGCACCTACATGTATTACTGGGACCGTGTGAAAGACGATGTGGACGTGGATCTAATGTTTTGGACACACAGTGGAGAGGTTAACCGAGGCGTTGAAAATCCACTTGTTCTTGCAATGATACTCGAGTAGTTTAGATTAAGTGTTGTTGTGTTTGTTGCAATGATCGAGCGTGTACTACAAGTTGTTATGTGTTATTTTCTTAGATGTTTTGGTTTCTGTGTTGGTTATTGTCAATGTACCTTTTTAATTAATGAATGAATTAATGTTTTCCATAATATATATCTGCGCTAGTTTAATATAAAAGTCTCAAAATCTATTATAATTGTATGTTTTAAATGAATTAAAAATTATGATAATGCATGTCACAAATTATGATAATGAATTAAAATCTATTATAATATAAAATTCTCAACATCTAAATAAAAAATAAAAGTATATGATAAATCGGTGCATGCAATGGTTTAACATAATTTAGCATGACAAGAATGCATGCCTCTATAGCAATCTAGTCCCCCCACCACAGACATGACAAGACAAGACAATGCAGGGAATCTCGTCCCCACCACAGACATGACGGGACAAGACACTGCAGGGAATCTCGTCCCCACCACAGACTTGACGGGACAAGACACTGCAGGGAATCTCGTCCCCACCACAGACATGACGGGACAAGACACTACAGGGAATCTCGTCCCCACCACAGACATGACGGGACAAGACACTGCAAGGAATCTCGTCCCCACCACAGACTTGACGGGACAAGACACTGCAGGGAATCTCGTAATAACCTATGCATTTTGGCTATAAATATGTTCCCAAACTTGTTCATTTTCTTCATCACCTCTTATACTTTCATCAGAGCAACTTATCATCAGAGCAACTTTGTGTTTCATCATCAACAAACATGTCTCTCCTAACTATGGGTCAAGAGCATCGAGGCACCATTGCAAACATTGCCACTTATGTAAGTTTGAGTAAACACTTAATTTTTTTTACTTAAATTTACTAATTTCAAATACTTATGGGAGGTGTTTTTTTTATAGGATGTCACGAGATTTAGGACCCGTGCTGGTAAGATGAATGCTCCTGACCCTTTGATTCTGGACTACGTTAAACGTGCGGGATTTGGTGAGGTAATGAACTTAACACATACCTCAGTTGATATGAAGTTTATATTAGCATTGTGTGAGCGTTGGAGGCCTGAGACTCATACTTTTCACCTTCCAATGGGTGAATGTACCGTCACTCTAGAGGACGTGTACATGTTGTTGGGTCTCAAAACAAATGGAAAGGCAGTGTATGGAAATGTCCAACAACCAAACGCCCTATGCATCGAATTGTTGGGTGTGGATTTAATAGAGGGTGAGGGGCAACAAAGGGGTAGGGGCCAAGGTATAAAGCTTGCTGGCCTTCAGGAAGCTTATGCTGGGCTTCAATTGGATCAGTTTTCTGACGAAGAAACTATACTGCAGAAAACTAGGATGTATATTATGTTGTTGTTTGGTAGGTTTCTATTTCCCGAAGGCACGGGAAATAGTGTTAATTTTATGTACTTGTGTTTACTTGGGGACATTGATGCAATAAAGACATATAGTTGGGGTTCGGCTGTGTTGGCATACCTATATAGTTCCTTGTGCAAATGTGCAAAAAAGGATAGTTGTACATTTAGTGGATGTGCATTCTTGCTACAAGCATGGGCATGGTGGAGGATGCCGGTATTGGCCCCTGCAAATCCAAACAGTTACGCCTTCCCTTACGCTTCAAGGTAACTTTTGGATCTTATTTTAATTATTGCTTTTTATTCTATTATTATTTGTAACTATATTGATTTATATCTTTTAATGTGTTTAGGTTCAATGCACTCGGAATGGATTGGTCCAAAACGCCTGATTCCAAAATCATTTTCTACCGCCAGCTATTAGATCGACTAGGACCCCAAGAAGTAATACCTCTAAAAATGTCCATTTTCTAAATATATTTTTAAAAATAACTATCTTCTATATTCTGAAATTAATATTATTTGCTTTGCAGTTTATTTGGCGTCCTTACTTGGAATTGGACCACGTACCCGACCTTGACGAGGCGGCTATTTGGACAGCAAAATCACCCATCATACGGTTCACCACTGTGGAGATGCACCCGAGTGACCGTGTGAAGCTCCAATTCGGCATGCATCAAGGTATCCCTGACCCACCTGAGCCTGACTGTTTGGGACGTTGGCATCTTGCGAAGGTTAGCGAACAGTGGTACGTAAAAAATTACAAGTCCTTTGCCATAGATCAGCGTATAATATGGGCTCGTCGATCAAAAACGGTTCTAGAATTTCCTGTGGCGCCGGGAGAAATGAAGCCAACTGTTGACTATGTAAACTGGTACAGATCCGTCACAAATCCTGAAATGATTGTGTCTGCCCCTTTCTATTTAGCTGACCCGCGAGCACAACCTCCATATTTTGGAGGACAACAACAACCACCACCAAATTACCACCAACAACAACAACAACCACCGCCACCAAATTACCAACAAAAACAACAACCACCACCAAATTACCAACAACAACATTACCCACAACAACACCAACAACAACAACAACAAAGTTACCACCAACAACTAATGCAACCACAAACACCTTTTTACCAACAACATTCCCAACAACTCCACCAGTTTTTTCCATCCCAAACTCAACCACAAAATCAAGAATTCCATGCAGGGAGCTCTTCTAGATCATATTTCCAGGAAATCCATGCGGGGGGCTCTTCAAGATCACCACCAATGACCCCCGACATGGGCATAGAAGAAGAATACCCGCAATACACCACATTCGACCAACACACATCACAGTACCCCAGCCAACAATTTGACTTCAACACACCGCCACAACCATTGTATTTTAACCAAACCGGATCCACCACCAACTTCCAAAACTTCCAGGCTGCACCCACTAGGAGAAATTTTAACCCGCCTAGACACAGCTTCGACAGCGCCGCGGGCACCCGCCTATCCTATGGAGGGAATTCTATAGGTCAAGATGTTGAAGACCCAGGTTTCATTCAGGGACCGTCGACTATGGCACAAGACGAACCAAATAGAGGGGGGCGTCGTCGCGAAAATAGGGGGGCATTACCAACTCGTGACCCGTCTACACGACCCATTCGGCAACCTCAATGTGGATCGTACCATGGTCCACGTGGCGCGCAATAAGATTTTTATTTGTATCGTGAATGTATTTTGTAATGTTTTTAATTATAATGTATTTGTATCGTTAATGTATTTTAATGTCTTTAATTTTAATGTATTTGTATTTTAATATATAAATATTTTAAAGAATGCTCAACTTTCAAAATAATGAATCCACCACCAACTTCCAAAAATAATTTTAACAAGATAGATAAAATAAAACAATATAAGAGAAATTATTGTTAAAAATTGTAGTTATTAAAAAAATTGTAGCTATTAAAAAAATTGTTGTTAAAAATTGTAGTTATTAAAAAAACAATATAAGAGAAATTATTGTTAAAAATTGTTGTTAAAAAAAAAATACTAAAAAAAATACGAAAAAATAATATTAAAAAAATGTAGCTATTAAAAAAAATACTGAAAATATTTTAAGAGAAATTATGTTAAAGAAAAAAAATAACAAAAAAAAAAAGAAAAAAAAATAAGGGGGGGTGTTGTCGCCGGGGGGGGGGGGGGGGGGTGGCGACAACACCTAAATATTGCATGTAGGCGCCAATGGGCCTGGCGACGACGTTATGGGCCAAGTGTTGTCGCCACCCCCCTGGCGACAACGTGTTGCAGATAGCAAAAAAGTGACATTTGGGGAATTATTTTGAAAAGTTGGTTATTTCTGAAATTTTTTTAAAAAAACTTGTTATTCAAAAAAAAAATTCTAACAATGTTTTTTGTTTTTGTTTTTTTGTAACAAGAAAGGCCGACTTTAAAAATGGTGAACCACGCGCGAAAGATTTTTGGTCTGTTTAAACCAGAGGCGCAGTGGTTTAATGATGCAGTGACTGCTTTCGGGCTTGGTGGGTTGTGCATGACCAGGTATACCACCATCAGCCACGGCATGCAGGGGGCCTTTGTGGAGTGGTGGCATAGGGAGACGTCTTATTTCCACTTATCGGTTAGGGAGATGCCGATCACCTTGCCCGATGTGCAGTGTCTTCTCGACTTGCACGATGGTGATCTATCTGGGTATGGACCCAGATATGGCTGATTTTGAATGTCGGACGACAAATGGGCCTCATATCTGGTTCTCCATATTGAGCGATTATTATGAGCACCACTTGGTGGCGGCGGCCGAATCCGAGGATGCGGATAACGACCTATTTATGGAGTATCATAGTGCCTGCGCTCTCCGGTGCTGGTTCATGTTTTTGGTAGGCACTGCACTCTTTGTGGACAAGAGGGAAAGATACATTGACGTGACCTACCTCCGCTACTTCATGGACTTGACTACCATTCACCAGTGGAACTGGGGGTCAGCTATTCTGGTATACCTATATCAGAAGCTGAATGAGGCCTCCAACTGGAGGACCAGACAGTTGACCGGATCCGCCACACTCCTGACGGTACGTTTCATTTTAATTGTTTCAAATTTATTAATGGTTCATATTTATTTTTAATACATTATCGTGTTTGTGTTTCAGGGCTGGATCATCTCCTACTTCCCCCGCATCCATGGCTTCCACATTAATCATGCGTACGAGGACGCCATGCCTAGGGCCGCCCGATACGTTCTCCAAAGGGAGAACAATGCAGTGGGACCATATCGTGGATACCTCGACCGCACAGCTCACGATGACATTAGTTGGAGGCCATTCAATGACTACACTGCTGTTGTCGCGTTATATTTTGGCTGGTTGGCATGCAGGACCAACACCATGGTGAGGTATCTCCCTGAGTGGTGTATGCGGCAGTTTGGACATGTGCAGATGATACCGAGGTCGCCGTTTGAGGCTGCTCCCGACACAGTTACCCGAGTGGAGCTCACTGCCATATTTGCGGACTGGGAGCGTCATGTGGTCCCGGAGGAGTATCGTCGCATGCAGGTCACCCGAGACTGGCATTGTGTAGAGGGGTACGCCACATGGTTCTATCGGGTGTCACATCCTCTAATGACAGCCGACGCTCCCGGCGCTCCTAGGCCAGCATACGAGGAGATCTTGGAGAACCAGCAGGCCCGGGATGACCATGCCATTGATCTCCTGCCGATATGCCAGCGGATAGAGATGCTTGGACGGGACGCGTTGGAGCGAGGTATCATTGATCAGGACGGTCCAGAGGCAGTCGCCGTGGTGGAGAGGATAGTCGGTGATGCGGGCCGTGCGGCGGCATACAGGAGGCAGATGAGGTCCCAGAGAGAGAGAGGGTTAGGCATACACAGTAGGGATTCCGAATTATTTTTCTTGTATTCGGCTTGTATTTCACACACTATTACTATTTTATTTGGCTTGTATATATTATTTGGATTTTATTTATTATATTAGTATTTTCTGTTGATATGTCGTTTATTTTATTTGCCGTTTTTGTTTAATTAAAAAACGGGACTGTTAAGAAAAACATAAAAAAAAACACAACTTCTGCATAATTCGGAAGTGCATTTCCGAAATCCCCCAAAATGTGAAAAAGGTATTTTTGGAAGTGCATCTCCGAAAACACCCCCCATTTGGTGTTTTCGGAAGTGCACTTCCGAAGTCTGGAAAAATTTAGAAAAAAAATACTTCGGAGATGCATCTCCGAAGTAGGGGCAAGTTGGGGTTTTCGCTGGGGGTCACCCCCATAGAGGGTCAATAAAGAAATTCTCTTATTTTTAGGCAATTTCTATATGCACCCATATAAATACTCACATATCCGCGTTGAAATCCATAAAATATCTCTATATTTCAGATGTGCATTTCTGAAGACACTTTTTTTTTTTACAAAAAAAAATGTGATTTCGGATGTGCATATCCGAAGTCACCTTATTTTTTTAAAAAAAGGTGTCTTCGAAAATGCACATCTGTAGACACCTTTTTTTTATTTTAAATAAGGTGTCTTCGGACATGCACATCCGAAATCACTCATTTTTTTATAGAAAAAGGTGTCTTCGGATGTGCATATCCGAAGACACCCTTTTCTATAAAAAGGGGTGATTTTGGATGTGCATATCCGAAATAATTTCTGAAACATAATACATAACAATAAAGCAACAAAACATTGATTTATCATAAATAATCGAAATTACATAGTTAGTACAACAATAATTTAAAGTTACATATTGTTAAACACGGGTAGTTGAGGACGAAACAACATTTTGATAATGTCTTCTCCCGATCTTTGAAGTTTCGCATCCAAATCGATCGGACCTTTAGAAGAATATCATTGAAAAGCTGTCCAAATAACCTTTAAATCGTCGTCGTTCTTGAGCTCAAATGGGGTGAACTTGACGTTTCCCTCAGCACCAAGTGAAGGTGAACGGTACTGAAGCTTGACCACCTTCCGATTTTCTGGATATTGCAAGAGAGAGAGTTCAGTGTCAGAATCAACTCCGCGAACGGCGTGTCGCGCGAGAATCTAAATTGAAGCGGCATCGAGTAACCACCGGTGAAGTAGACAAAGGTAAGGTGAGGGTAGTTTTGAGTCATTTTTTATTATGGCTTGAGAGGTTGATGAAAATACATTATTTATAGACTTTTTGGAGTAATTAGGACCCAAGAAATCTTATCTTGCTATAAGTGGAAGTTTCGGGTATGCATAACCGAAATAAGCCTTCAAGGTTAAATTTTTTTGGATATGCATATCCGAATTATGTAGAAACAGAATCACACCAGTCTGTTTTGTGTAGATTCAACATCAAACCAATTAAAATGACTAAATCGGCACGAATAAATGTTGGCTACATTAAATATAGATATATTATATATGTATTGAATCATATTGGTTTTACATTCGTCACGACAATACATACAAAAAATGACACACACCCAGTCAACACATACAAAAAATGATCTGGTAAAATCTAAAATGCGCCGAATGAATCCTCCTCGCTTAATTCTCAAACCGATAAATTCTTCGAATTCTCCCTATTTTCTTCCCTCTCTTGCTTCATCATTTCTTCGAACTCCACCATTCTTTCAAAAAAAGGATCCAGCTAAGTGTCCGCCTCTTTTGTATGATGCGATGTCCACTCACACGACGTAGCCAAAATAGGACACCCTAGTTTCAAAAAAACTTATACAAAGTGGCGCGATCTTAGACACCCGATACAAATGATGCGGCCAGACGCGTCTAAAGATGAGCGACTATGAAGTGGGAAAATTTCTCTGAAAATCCATATCTCGTCAAATCGAAACACACCCGGTCGTACGCACTTGCTATAAGATGGCCCATCTCTGGAAAGGACATCCACTTTGAAACCGGTGCGTGAGCGGTAAGGGATGGAACAAGGGCATCATGAATTTTATTAAAGTTTTCTTTATTCTCGTAAGGTCGGGTGTAGAGGTTCTTATGCGAAGTCATCATGAATTTAAAATAACCGTCTATGCACCCATTATGGTCGAACATCCACCGCTACGACAACCATTTTAACATCATTAATAAACTCTTTAGGCTTAGCATCTTCGTTGACCTCTTCCGAAACTTCTAACTCATCTCTGGCAATATTGTCGGGATGCACCATACCTAACATATGCACAAACATACATTTTGTCAAAATTGTTTTTGAATTTTGTAACAGACCTTATTTTCGGATATGCACTTCCGAAATTAG
This sequence comes from Vicia villosa, assembly GCF_029867415.1. Lineage (NCBI taxonomy): Eukaryota > Viridiplantae > Streptophyta > Magnoliopsida > Fabales > Fabaceae > Vicia > Vicia villosa. The sequence goes on from NW_026705334.1 coordinate 749,286, forward strand.
TTTGGTGGATTTCGGAAGTGCATATCCGAAGTGACGCAATTTCTTCTTCCACAAATTAGTACCAACGTAGTGAAATGAGAGATGAAATAAGAAAACTTTACCTCAAATTGTAGCTTTCTATGCTCTCCTTGATATGATGAACCACTTGAAACTTGGTTGGGAGGCAAAAAATTGATTAAAAATGAAGGTGAGTTTGGAGAGGGTTTTGGTTTAGTGTGGAAGAAAATGAATGAAATAGTGAAGGATGGAAAATGTATATGAAGGTTTTTTTGGATATGCATATCCGAAAAAACACAACGGTGATTTCGAATATGCATATCCGAAATAATTGAAAATGTTATATGGGTGTCTTCGGAAATGCATATCTGAATGGTAATTTAGAGTTTTCAAGAGTGTTTTTCACCCTATATGGGTGTTCAAAGAAATTCTTAATTTTAAAATGTAGTTAATCATGCATGGATCCCATTTAATTTGTCTTAATATGGCTGAACCACATATTAGATGGGATTTTAATGCTGCATATGATTATCAAAATAACTAGTAACAAACTCATGCATACGCACGGGTTCTGGTTGAACACGTGCATTATTTTCACATATAGTAATTGTTGTTTATAAAAATACATTAATGAGAACAAAATTAATATTTGAAGTACAAAAATATTTTAATTCAAAGTAAATTATAAGAGATTTTTGAAAATAAAGTTGCATGGTATTTAGTAATTGCTTAACAGCTAAAATGTATGATTAAAAAGATAAATTAAAAAAGAGTCAAAGCATATGGGAAAAAATTGTGACGTTAAGAAAGACTTTTTTTGAAAAAGCAAAGTTGCAAAGTTGAATTTTCAACAAATATAGTAGTAAGGAAATAATAAAACAAAAATATTTCTTTTTTGACGTCATTTCTAAAAAATACATAAATAAGTTGCATATTTTTTCTCGTATATAAAAATAATATCGTTTATAAAAATATTTGGGTTAATCATAGATTGTTTTCCCATATTTTGACATCATTTATAAAAATATTTGAATCAGTAGTACATTTTTTCCCGTATATAAAAATAATACCGATAAAAATTTGATTCAGTAAAAATTTTAAAGCACATAACATTGTTAAATCAAATGACAAAATATTTAGCATAATTTGCAAACATGAGCAAAGAAATATAGCATAATTTGACTATTAGTTATCACTTTTTTCCAGGAGATTGAAGTGTTTGACTAAAAGTATTAAAAGTGTTTGACTAAAATATTTGAATCAATAATATATTTTTGTCCATATATAAATATTATTTTTGTTTTGAGAATATTCGAATTAATAGTAAATTTGTTCCCGTATATAAAAATATTTGAATCAATAATATATTTTCTTTACTTAGTCATATAACAATGACAAATAATAGTGCTAAATATTTGTGCATTATTTATTTATTTATTTATTTATATGGATATACACAAATTATTATAAATAATTCTACATAAATATAAATATACTAGCATAAATATTCTACTTAACTAAAAAAAATCAAACATCAATTTTTTTTTAAATTTATAACATATATAAATAGTTTCTAATCATAATATTATGATCTTATCATATAAATAATTTCTAAACATTTTAAATATATAAAAAATAAAAAAATAAATATAAATAAATAGAAAGCGATAATCATTAAACATATTCTTAAATGTTGTCATTACTTTATTCTTTATCCTTTTTTTTCAAAATTGCTTAAGCCACGTTTAAATTGTAAAGGCCAAAGTGGAATAAGACATATCACAAAGTTGTAAGTTCTAGCCAGAGTGATGTTGGAAATTTTGAATGCAGAGTATGAGGCCCGTACTTTGTAGGAAAGTTATTGCAATTATAAGTGGAGTTAGAAAATTGTCTCTATACATGTACATCCAGGGTGCTATTAAGAGTTAACAACACATACTGCACACTAATAACTTATGTGATGAATAGAATCAGTATATATACATTTATACTGATAAATATGAACCAAAATTACATGTAAAAACTTATGTGATGAAAATTTGTAATATGGACCTATGTAATTAGTGAATGGTAATAATAAATATGTGAAATTAAAATAAATAAATAAATATAAAAAAAATAGTGGTACGACACAATTGCTTTATTAATGACCAAATACATGTATTTGCAGGTAATTAGTCACTTATGTCCATAAAATTAAAAAAGTTTAAACTAATAATAAGAGGAATTAAACTTGAATTGACATTTCAGTTTTATTTTGGCATTAAAATAAATAAAAAAGATAAGAAAATATGTGGAGTGACACGTCAGATTCATTAATTTCTAAATGAATGAGAGTGAAGCAAGGATGTAATTAGTCACATTTAACTCTAAAATCAAAAAAATTTAAACATTTAGTTAGAAGGGTAGACATGGTTTTTCCAGGTACTTTACTTTTTATATATTTATATATAGATAATAATAATATTAGTTTTTGTTAGATGTTAAATCTGTTGCATTTAACATATGGAATAAAGGTAACGTTTTGGAAGCTTAAGATCGTCTTGGCATTAAGTGAAAGCAAGTGAATGGAATGAGTATGAATGAATTACCCAACTCTCTTGCAAAAGAGAATATTTATAGCCCCCAACGTTGAGTTAAGATCTGCCGTTTGGGGTGGATTATTGGAGGCCCAAAACGGAAGACTGCAAGGATCGTACATGGTAGGGTAGAGTCAGCACGTGACCCCCTTCCTGGGTGGACTTTCCGTAGGGTTGGAGGAAGACCGAAACTTCCGACGGACAGTTGACCACGTGCTCTACGTGGGGCATGTGGGGTTAATGCTCCAATGCCTATGAGCGAATAACTACTTTGTTGGACCTTCATGATAGATTAGGTCCTAGCCGGTGATGGGTCTACTCGCGGGTCCAAACTAGAACAAAAGTATTGAATGAAAAAAATAAATATATTTTACATAGAGAGTCGTGGAATTTATTTTTATTCATAATACAAAATCCTCTTAATTTAGAAAAATATAAAATAAAATTATATTGAAGGAAGAGTTTCAAATATAATATATGTTGTTATAATAAATAAAAATAAAAATAAAGATATTTTCTGGACTAAAGGAGATGCGATCTAGAAATAAAGAGAGCATGATTATGCATCGTCTAGTCTAATATGGGTAGTTGCTGAAGCATTTTACATGTACGCTGGTGTCATTAAGAACTCCCATGTTCTTGGGAATTACTCAATCTAATTCTAAGGGTGTGTTTTTTTAATTTTTTTATTTTTATAACACAAACAAGGCTGTCATATGTAATTGACTTTCCATTAATGCCGAACTTAACAAAGGGGAATTTTTTCTCTTTCACTCTTCTTATGAAGACTTCAAACGTCATTTCTTTTGTATCTCAAAACATGACATTTGTAATTTGTAATGAGGTTTTGTTTAATAAATTTTGGGTTAATAGGTTTCCTTTTGTACTAGGACAGTGAATCGACTTTAGTCCAAATGTTGGAAATTTTCTTATGCACTCATATAGAGTGGAAACACCTTTAATATTTCTAAAATATCCTTCAGATATACATATCCGAAGGCACCCTTATCACATTTTAACTGATTTCGGATATGTATATCTGAAAACAACATGAACTAGTTTTAGATATGCATATCCGAAATATGCTTTGACTTATTTTTTTCTTCAAAACAATGATATCATTCTTTTAAAAGCTCTTATTATTTGACAAAATATAAAGGAAAATAAAAAATACGCAAACTAAAATAAAATATTGATATAAAAAAATATGAAAAAACTTGTTCGGATGAGTTCATAATGTCAAAATATTACAACACAGAAAAAAGTCATGAATAAAACATAAATAGGCAACTACTACTGAGTATGCCTAATGCGAACACCCTGCGACCTTCTCTGCCTGCTATACGTCGCCGCACCAGACGCCTCACTAAATATAGAGGGATGTGTCAAAAGGCCCTCCCGGGAAACCTCCCTCCTCTACGTCCTAAGCATCATCCTCGTCGTGCTCAAGGTGAACCTCAGATACATCCTCCTTCCCAACAACCTCTTCATCCTCCTCCCGACTAACCTCATGAGAGGAAGACGCCCGAGACAGCCTACTCCTCCGTGCAGATGATGATCCTTCAGCTGGCTCATCCATTTGGACTTGGATTCAGACTCGACCCCGTCCCCGTCCCATAGTCACTCCTTGTTGTGCGGCCCTCTCACGCCGAGTCGATGTTGTCCGTGTCTGTCTCTCCTATCTAAGTCGTGCGGTCGATATCTGATTATTTGTCATTCTCCTGAAAAAAATTCGTAAGAGTTTGAAGAAAACAAAATTGGAAATGCACTTCCAAAATTATATGCGAACATCCATTTTTGCAGAATACCATTTTTCCCTAACTCATTCAAAATCCAATTTTTACCAACTAAACACTATCATTGACCTATAATAACTTCAACCTACAACATTTTTCTAACATCTAACAACCCTAATAACATTTCCAAGCTAGAGTAAAGTTGTGGAAACTTACCACTTCTTGAAGCTTTGAGTAGATGTTGAATGGAGGTTTGAATCCTTTAACAATGGCTAGAAGTAGTTGTAGAGTACCAATGCAATGAATATAACTTGGCATAAATGGGTTGGAAGAGGAAAAAATGTGTTGGTGTTTTGAAGAGAATGAACATAAGGGGGTGTCTGTTTGGGTTTTGTGAAAAAACGCAAAAATTTCGGATATGCATCTTTGAAGACACATTTTTAAAAAAAGAGTGATTTCGGAGATACATATCTGAAATCACCCTTTTAGATGTATTCGGATATGCACATCCAAAATATAGGGATATTTTGGGTTTTTCATGCCGGGTTTGTAAGAAGGTGCATGAGTGTATAAACAAATTGCCCAAATGTTTGACTATGAGTTAGCGAAAACCCAGATGCAGTGCCTTTGAATAGGGCTAAGAGAAACATCATTAAGTCCAAATGGCTAGATGATTATGCGTAAGCATCAGACTCCACCAAGTGAAATAATCAAGCTTTACCAAGTGCAAGGAAATAGAAGCTTCCGTTGTTATAATACTATTTGTCAGCCATAGTGATTTACCATTATGGAAAATCAGGGATTCAGTTAGATTGTAATAGCCATTAGATCATATACTCTATGGCTATATATACTAAATATTAGCATGAATGAAAGCATCGAGAAAAACTTATCCCCACTTATTATCTCAATTATAAGGAGGATCCCGCTGTCTTACTAATCCAAGGAATTTTACCTAACAAATTGGTGCTCTTGCTTCCCAAACTTCCCAAATTGGAAGACTCACCAACGCTGAGAGGTTCAATGACCTTTCCACCAAGGTTGACACTATCCTTACACAACTAACCTCCCTCACTACAACACCCTCTCTGCCCACACCACCACCAATAACACCACCACGTGAACTAAACCCCGAATTTGATGGTACCCATGCAATGAGTTGGATTTTCAAAATCTCCTAATTCTTTGATTACCAACAAACCCCAAAGACGAACGCCTCCCAATTGCTTTGTTCTACATGGACATACCAAATATTAGCTGGTACCAATGGATGCATCATAACAGTATAATCACCACTTGGTTTGGATTCTTGCAAGCTCAGGAAACAAGATTAGCTTTGTTATACTACAATGAACCATCTAGCTCCTTGTTTAAACTTGTTTGAAGTTCATTCGTAAACCAATATCTCACGAGTTTGAAAGATTATCCCACTGCATCTTCAGTCTTAATTCCCCAGCCATTTCTTCACAGTTGTTTCATCTCTGGTCTCTTACTTGAAATCCGCTGAGAAGTTCAAAACCTCTGCCCATTCTCTTTAACCCAAGACACTTCTCTTACAAAATTACAAGAAGAAAAATTGAGGATTGTCGCCGCCTCTTCTGAAATAAATACCTTAATTATTCTTTTGGTCCACTCACATTCAACCTTCACCAACCCATTGCAAAAATACCTTAATTACTACCAGCACCAAAACTCAACCATCTCAATTATCGAAAACTTTCTCCGGTGGAGATGAATTCTCACCATGAGATGAGACCTTCACCCCTTAACACAAATGTAAGGGTAGGTTTTTCCTCATAATTACCGAAGATCCCCCTAAATCCACATCAAATATACTTGACATATCCTATACTTCATCCGATGGGTGTACAATTGCTTCCAATATCCACGTTAGAGGATGCATCTCCAACCAATATGTTTCAGTGTTAATCAATGAATAAAGAAATCACAACTTCGTCCATGATTGCATTTCTAGTTTCCTCGAACTCCCTTCAGTCCCTAGCCACTCTCTTAAATGCCATGGTTGATAACAGTTTAAACCTCGTTTGCAATCCTTTTTGTGCTGACACTCCCTCGTACTTCAATCAGAAAAATTTGTAGTTTACTTTTTATGTACCTCCCTTATGCCGAGTGGATATTGTACTATACGCCCCATGACTTTAGTCCATTGGGCCTCTCCTTATGGAATACACCACCCTTTATGGGTTAAGGATGTATTGTAGAAGTTGTGTATTTTATTAATTGAGATTTCCTACTTATACACAGTAAATATGACGGTTTCAGAGATTTGGTAAAATATCTCCATAAGGCCACTAACATAACTTACAGGCCACATATCCAACATAAAATAAGGAAAAACATTGATTGCGTTTATTTGAATAAATAACATTAAATTAAAAGGCTAAATAAGATTAATTTGATTCTCTAACATGCCCCCGCAAGCCGGACGGCCGTCGGGAAAGGCCGAGCTTGTTGATTATGGACTCAAACAGTGGATGGTGGAGAGGCTTCGTCAAAATATCGGCGCGCTCATCTCTTGTGGACACATGGGTTACCCAGAAAACACTGTGTTGCACATTCTCCCAAACAAAGTGATAGGCGATGGCGATGTGTTTAATTCGGGAGTGGAATACAAGATTGGATGAGAGAAAGGTGGCACCCATATTATCACAATATATGGCAGGTTGGTAGATCCGGTGGAGGAGCTCTTTAAGGAGAGATAGGATCCGGAGAACTTCGGATGTTGTGTCTGCGAGTGCTCGGTACTCAGCTTCCGTGGAGGAACGAGCCACAACTCTTTGCTTTTTGGAGCCCCAAGAGATAGGGGTGGAACCGAGATAAATGATGAATCCGATTGTGGAAACGTAATTGTCCCTGTTACCAGCCCAATCAACATCGGAAAAGGCATGTAATGTTGTGGATGGGCGCGGAGAAACGGCGATACCCCTGTCGATAGTTTCAACAAGGTACCGAAGCAAATGTTTGAGAGCAACCTAGTGAAAGGAGGTGGGATGTTGCATAAATTGGGACAATTTATTGACGGCATATGCAACATCGGGACAAGTTAAGCTTAGGTACTGCAAGCTGCCAACGAGAAAACGATAATCGGTGGGTGAGGGAAGTGGTTCACCATCTATTTTGAGTAAAAGAGTTGACACAGAGAGTGGTGTTGTGACTGGTTTGGCATCTTCCATGCTAGCTTTGATGAGTATGTCACTGATATATTTTGTTTGGGACAAAAACAGGCTTCCAGAATGATGTGGGATGAATTCAACACCCATAAAATATGATAACGTACCTAGATCCTTGAGAGAGAAGAGAGCAGCAAGGCGTTGAACAAGGTGGGTGACGGCTGTGTCGGTGTTCCTAGTGACGATAATGTCGTCAAAATATACCAATAAGGCAATAAAGATTGACTCGCTGGAATTGATGAAAAATGACGCATCTGCAACAGAGGTGACAAAACCAATTTTGAGTAGAAAGGAGCGAAGTTCAGTGTACCATGCTCCTGGTGCCTGTCGGAGACCATAAAGGGCCTTGTTGAGCCGACATACGTGGTTGGGATGAGATGGATCGGTGAAGCCTATTGGTTGGCATATGTACACCTGCCCAGAAAGTGAACCTTGAAATAAAGCATTGTTAATGTCGAATTGACGTAAGCGCCAACCCTTGGAGACAGCCAACGTGAGAATGACTAGGTAACTAGTTTGACCACGGGACTGAACGTCTCATGAAAATACCATCTGGGTTGTAACACCCGGTATTTAATTAATTATTTAATTAGATATTTTTAAATTATTTCAAATTTAATTGTTGAATTTATGGAGTGTTGAGAATTGTTGACATGGGTTGTTATGATTAATTAGTCGATTAATTAATTGATTAAGTTGTAGAAATAGTATTGAAGAAATACTAGATTTATTATATGGACTTAATTAAGTAATGATGGTAGTAAAATGTGAGGTGAGAATGTTAGGCCCAATAGGTTTAATGTAATTAGATTATGATAGTAATTAGGTTAATTAGAAGGGAAAAAATATTAGGGAATTGGTCATGGGAAGTTGCAAAGAAGAGAGAAAATAGGAGAGAAACTCATTCCCGTTTTCTTGCAGCAGTCTCACTAAATCTAAGATCCCCGATTCGTTAACCGTTGGATCGTGGCCAAATTTTAAGGGTAGGTTCGCAACACCTATATCTAACTTTTGACCGTTGGGATCTTCAAAATAAGGTTTGAGTTGCGAGATATCATCATCTCACTGTAACTGCATATTTGCGAAAAATTTCAGCTTTTGATTCAGATTAAAAGAGGCAAGGGTAAGAAGCTAAGGCTAAAATGCTTCGATCGGTAAAGTTATAGAGTAATCTCAAATCCAAGGTAAGGTTGAGGTTCTAACTCTATAATGTGATTTATGATGAATTGTATGTGAGATTGGGTTTGTATAATCGCCTCTGTTTGTGGTTGTGTAAAATTGTTGCGGTGTGTGGTTGTTTGTGGTGGTTGTTTATGAAATTACTGAAATTGTTCTACTGTCAATGAATCTATTGTTAAAAATTGTTCTATGTTGATGTTGGTATAGTTGTTATGTTGTTGTAATAATACGTTGTTTATATTATGATGTTGGTGATGTGATTATGATTATATCATCGTTATGATTATGCTGTTGATACGATGATGATGTAGTAGGCTTATGGCCAGTGTTTTAGTGACGATATAGGCTTATGCCTTTTGTGATGATGATTACCTCTAATAATTGGGAATAACTGTGATATTGGCGTATGCCTCGTGATGAGATTTTTGTTGTGTTGTATGTGATTGTTGCATTCATTGAGTCGCATCCATTGCATAATGCATGCCTGGAAATTATGGCAAACACGACGGCCTAAAAATTATGCCAAACACGACGGCTTGAAAATGGCAAATGTTTAAGTTGGCCTGAAAATGGAAAAAGTGACGATGGTCTGAATGAAAAATATTTAAGTTGGGAGTTTTACTCCAAATGGTACAACATGCATATGCATTGTTATGAGTCGCATTTTGAGTTGATTAATTATTGTTGATGATGGATAAGTGTTGTATTAAATTGATGATTTTGTTGTAATACGTTGTTGATGACTTAGTGTGAAATTATGCTAACAATTTGTTGTGACAAGTATTGTTGGGAAGATGTGTAATGGTTATTATAACTATTATTATAACTGTTGTTGCTAATTGCTATTATAGCTATTGTTATAATTGTCGTTGTTATTTGTTATTATATTTGTTGTTATAATTGTTGTTTGAAAGTTGTGAAGTGGTAAATTATACGATCTGATTTCTATTATATTATTTATCATGCGTCGTATTATATTGTTAGATATCTCACCCCTTCTGCTGATGTTTCCCCTACCATGGGAAATGGGCAGGTACTCAAGTATAACTGTGGAAGTTTGAAGTTAATTTATGAAGTCTTCATGTTTCTCTATAATAAGTCAAGAGGGTCTTGCTTTGATACGTAGCACTTGGCGGATGGACGATTGTTGTTATGTTTAAATGTTGTTATTACCTTAAATTGAATTATGAATTGTATCATGTTGATTTTAAAGTTGTTTAGTCGAATAAATATGTTAAGCGAATTGAAGTTGAATAATATTAATAGTTGCGAAGTGTTTTCAGTGAATAAAAGATGTGATGTTGTTACCGTTGAGAAATTATGATTCCGCTGTTTAGTTGATTAATTGAATTGAAATATGTTGCTATAAGTTCATCCAGGTTTTAAGTGTTATGTATCTGCATAATTATGATTAATGTATGTTGCTTATGTTAAATAAATGTGACATCTGTTGTATGATTAAATTTTCTGGACTCTGATTTTATTAATATTCAATGGATAGAAATGGGGTGTTACAATAGTGGTATTAGAGATGGTCGATCTGTCCGGCCAATATTGTCTAATGTTGGTTATTCCTCTGTACGCGACAAGTGTGTGAAACACTGTCGGTACTTGTTGCGAAGAGCGTTGCTATCTTGGTGTTTCAGAAACCGGATTTCGGCAAGATGTGTCTCTCGAGCTATAAGAAGTTTGGAAGCGAGGAGATGTGTTAAGGGTTGTTTCGAATGTGAATGAGTTGAAGGAAAATGAGTTTTGAAGTGGGATTTCCATAAGCAAAACGAAGGAAAATTGCCAAATAGTTGTGGAACTTCAAAAATTCATAACTGGAGTTCTGGACATCCGATTCGAGTCCCGTTTGAACCGGACTTGTGCGTTGGTGTCGCGCTGGACGTCAGTGTCAAAGTTGAGTGTATTGAAGGAGTTATTAAAAGGTTTGTTAAGAAGCAATTTTAATAATTAAGTGTATCATTTGAGAAGTTTTGGAGATACCATAAAGAATGTTGCTGCATGGCATCGATGTTCGCATTTTCGAATGGTGTGGAAAATTTATATCTTGAGTTTCGAGTATCGGATTAATGTACCGTTTGAGCCTACGAAGAGGTGAAATTATATTCTACCTTATGGAAGATATTATGGGAATTAGAGAAAAACTACGAGTTAGGAATGTTGTTGCGGTCTTTTGCGAAGATAAGGACTTTGGTTGGGACAAGACAATTGGTGATGTACGAGTATATTAATAACTCTAGAGTTGGAAAACAATTAACAGTTGTGTAATGCTAAGTGAGTACGAAGCAGACTGGGTAATATGTTTAGACGTTAGTGTAACACCCTTCTAAACCCCGCAGAAATTAATAAAATAATTCAGAGTAAAACATGAAAACAAGGGTGCCACAATTCCAATTAAAACAAACTTATCATAATTTCATTGTCATGCTTTCACTAAGAAACAATTCATCATAATACATAAACATCTCATGTTAACACAGCGGAAAATTCATCATACGGATAAGCATAACATCATCTATGCAATATCCCACTGAATTCAATACAATAACAGCACGATAGAGTATCATCATAAACTCTAAACTAGCGTTCCCCCAATGTTACAATATCAGAGCATGACACCTGACACTACACTAAAACACTGACTTATGAGCTAATCCTCACCAAGTCGAAAGCAGCTATCCTCAATCTGAAAATGTCAACAGTAAGGGTGAGTCTCATTCTCAATTAATCAATGTTATGCATTCATAAGCAACAAAACATCATAATATATCATTCACCCAATTTGTCATATATTCAGATTCACATCTATTATTCATCAATTCACACAATAATAGAATACATCACCAACAGACAACACCATAACAATTACACCATCATCAAATATTATAACATTGGACAATCTTCCATTCATGTTATAATAACACAAGTAGCCTAATGCAAATGCAACTATATGCATGTGGTACCAAAATCTGGGATAACCCAACTCACCGATCCACCATCGTCAAGGATACGGCAACACCCACTCACTAATTCCACACAATGGGAATTAGCTACCACTGACCCACCATCGTCAAGGATCAGCCACATAATGATTATGAAATGCATGTATCAACCATAACATGCTCATCATCCACATAAACCATCCAAATGTCATAATCATCAACCAACACAACAATCAATAGCCTCATACAATTATGCTATTTCTCAACCATAATAAAATACATATTTTACCTCAACAATATATGTATATCAAACATCAATTACCACCACGACATCATAACAGATAGAACATCCGCCATTCAGTGCAACAACAATGACACCTCTCACAAACGTGTACTAAGTACCACAAATCAACCCAACAAAACAGAGTATTTACATCACCATTCATCAAAATACATGATAACCATATCTACCATGAACAACATCCATTTTGCATAATAAGCAGAAGCAATCACATTATAACAAACCCCATCATTGCACATATTCAATTATGCAAACGACAAACCATTGCACCTCATCAACTATGCAAAACAAGAATAAACCACATTTGAAGAAAACGATACTTTTCAAAATAAAATCAAGTTATTGTTGTTATATTTATTTTATATGGTAGAACATTCAATTTAAGGAACAACGTCCAAAACGGCGTCTAAAACGGACTTACGGTTTGAAAGTGACACATTTTTACATTTTTCAAAGAAAACAACTATCGCTACAGCACGCGGCGCCAACCGGGTTCGCGGCGCGGAACGAGAAAAAGTTACGCCTTCGCGGCGCCAACACATGGACGCGGCGCGACCTGAGCGTATCACAACTTCCTAGTTTTCTGCCCAACGGTTCGCGGCGCAAACAGAGGTTCGCGGCGCAAACAGAGGTTTGCGGCGCGACCTGGCAATTTTACAGAATTACGGGTCTGCATTCAGACTCTGCGATTTCACATCCTTTTCACCCAAAAACGATTCCAGACATCGCATACAGGCATATAATCATCGAATTTCTCATCACACATCATTATACATCAAAACAACACATCAATAACCAAAAATCTATACAAATTCATCAATTATCCCAAATCATAACTTACCTAACAATATCAAATCCCAATATACCCAATCGAATCGAATCATACGTTAATCCATCCCATTACCCACAATCACATAATAGAAATGAACCGGAAGAGTCCCCCCTTACCTTAGCCAAGAGTTCTTGATTGGTCTCTCCCTCCATTGCTCCTCTTTCACGTTCTTCGTGTTCCAAACTCTTTTCACATCCCTTTCTCTTATTCTCAATTCCTTATTATTTTATAAAATAACCTTTTAATTAGAATATGGCCTTTACTAACATAACACCCCCTCATTCCTTAACATCACACATGGCCCAACACCATAACCATCCTTTCCCAATTAATATCCCACAAACCACCAATAATTCTAATTATTAATTAAATTTCCATTTAAATTAAAAATTAAAATATACGGGTGTTACAACTCTCCCCCACTAAAAGAGTTTTCGTCCTCGAAAACATACCTCAAGTAGCCAGCTCTTACAAGAGTCCTTCACCTGACTCTCCAGCTCCTAATTAACATTACCACGTGATAGGTCCTCCCTAAGCCACTCTGACCAACGCTATCTCTTTACCGCACAGTTACTTCAACTTTTGATCTTCGATCCTCAAATTCATCTTGTATAACCAACAGAAAGCACATCTCACGCATTCACTCTCAGCTCTTACGTCGCATCTGACTCCCCAAAGGTGTACTACTCGTTATACCTCCAAAAGGTTAACAACAATAAAACATTGAGGTACAACCTATACAATACGCTCAACAACTGAGTAATACAATTACACAATCCATAGTATGATCACACTTGATCAACAATGCAGTAATGCATTCCATCTACCAAACATACCAACCTTAGACACACTCTTCCATCTGAGCGATAAAGTAATACTTACACTCTTCACCAACCGCTTCCTTCAAGAAACTCAATACTCATATTCCTATACCATTAAATTCCAATTATCTGACCCCTCTTAAGTCACACCAGCAATTATCCAACACGTTACATTCCGCTTTTTCCGCACTACTCTGACTACTCATCACAATCATCTATACCAATTAGATTTCGGAGTTTTACCCGATTTCGACTCTCTTTACTCATTCGTTTCAAGAATCATTCTTCATCATTCATGGTACTAATCTACCACTTAGCAATCCTTACTCGCATCCAACGAAAACCAATTCTTGATTTACTTCCTCTATTTAAACATCCTAACCATCAGAACAAGTACACACAAGTAATTATAGTCACACTCATCAGCCTCAATATACCATTGCTTATAAAATAGCTCAACTGAGTCCCACTCTTTTTTTAAGAATTAAATCAACTCCGTCCTTCATAGAGTGTAATTCCTCATTATATTTGGAATCTACAATATCACCTAAATAACAGCACAAAATTATTACAACATCATATAGCATCAACTCTTCGTTTTAATTTCGCCGAATACATACTCGTTAACTACGTACAACCGTAATAACATATTCATCATCTCGATAATTATTCAAAAGAGTTATAATTCTTCGATGCGACATCCTTACATCCACTGGATTCTAAATCCAACATATAGATCAATACATATTCTCTATGTAGGCTTTCGACATATTAATTCCTTACTTCCCGCGAGTAGTACTCATAACACTACTCCACATCACACTTTCGCTGTGCGACTCTGATTTACCCGTCTTAAGTCATTTGTCCATCATGTTGCACTCTTTCACATCCACCTCTTCATAAATTCACACAACATAGTGAGTGATTATTCCCACGGCTTCGCATTCATCACATCTTATACCATTAAGGTAACAAAACAAGTTCATCTCATTTATAAGAATCCGTCTACTATCAACAAGAGATTAAGGGTGATCAAGTCCTCAATTTGTCAATAGATAGTCGCCATCCATATTTAAGCAAAAACTGTCGTTACTACATAACAGTGTCCCTTTCCGAGTTTGCACCCAAACTCATTAACATCGTCATAGTCCAATAATTCACTACGGTGTCCTTCTAGAATATCCTTCTGAAGCTCAAAACATCAGTTACACAATTCCAATCACTCAACCTCATTACATCGTTTTCGTCGATCCTGAATTCACCGCCTTTACTTTGGTAATTCAAAGTCAACCTATCGATCAACTCAACATCATCTTTCTGACCTTCTCTAATCTCGTTAAGAATACCACTAGTCATCTTCTAGCATACTCAATCTAACACTATTAGGAGTGCCTTCACATACTAACTTAAGTCTCTAAATTGTCCAATTAGATCCAACTCATTCATCATTAGCACCGACATTTTAAAGACTTCCTACGCAACACAATAGCACAATATTCATACTCGTGGTTTTAATCCAAATTCTATGGCCTCCTTCACGTCCAAATATCATTCCACTCGGAATCTCAACAAAGTCTTCCTCACATCAACATATGTTAGAAATCCTCTAAAATTCTTCTTTTATACTTATCGTTACTTTGCCATCACAAATACGATTCCAAGAGTTCTAAAGTTCATCCCATCTTTACTACTAATTCATTTCTCACTAAAATCCATCGGCCCTCAAACCATCTTTATTACCGAACAGCTCATCAACTTATTCATCAACATCACGTGCTGCTCAACTTCGTTTCAAACAATCACGATAGTAGGCATTCTTATTCAACGAGCTTCACACCTCCGTAACCGACTTTAAAATATCTCCTCATAGGATCACCCTACTGTATTTATAACTCTCCCATAAGGTAGAACATAATCTCTCCTCTTCGTAGGTTCAAACGGCACATTAATCCGACACTCGAAACTCAAGATATGAATTTTCCAATCATTGCCCGAAAAATGCAACACTGACATCATGCAACGACACTCTATACGATATATCCAAAACTCCTCAATTGGTAAATTCAATTCTTAAAATTACTCCTCAACAAACCTTTTAATTATTCCTTCGATCCATTCAACACTGACACTGACATCCCGTGCAGTACCAATAAACAAGTCTAGTTATAAGAACAAGAGTAACCGTAACTCCACCTCTTTCCAACATCATCCTGTCACAATTAAATATGTTACAGCTGCTGCAACTATTTTTATAACAAAGTTCATCTCGTTAGCTTTCTGACGCTTCAAACGGAACTCAATTCGGATGTCCAGAACTCCAGTTATGAATTTTCGAAGTTCCGCAGCTATTCAGCAATTTTCCTGCGTTTTGCTTACGAAAATCTCTCTCCAAAATTCATTCTCTTCAACTCTATCACATTCCAAACAGCCCCTTATCGTATCTCTTCACTTCCAAACATTCTTATGACTTGAGCAACACATCCTATCGCCGAAGTGCGATTTCTGGAACATTACGACAACAATCCTCTTTGCAAACTTGCAGCTGAATCTCTTCCGAGACGTAAGGCTACTCAACTGACATCTTCGCAGTACACCAGTAGAGTTGACACATCTCAACCTTCCAATTTCCTTCTCTTACAATAACTGTCAATTACCTCTAATCATCTTCCTTCAAGATGTTCCAACTCAATTCCCAGTGAAGTCTTAATTCCAAGTCACCTTCAATTCGGGAAACAACAAACTCCAACAACGCTCGCACTGTTGCCCACAACAACCTACTGAATCAATCTTCTTACAACTGAAACATAATCGAGAAGCGAAGCTTCTCCCCCACTTGTTTCAATCCAACACCTGCAACAAACAACCAAGTACCGACAGTGATTCACTCACATGTCGCGTACCAAGGAATAAAATGCCGACAATATACAACTGTCGTGCAACTCAACTGACTCAACAATTGGCCGGACGGATCGACCTGCTCTGATACCACTATTGTAACACCCCTCTAATACCCCACGGTAAATTAATAAAATAATTCAGAGTAAAACATGAAAACAAGGGTGCCACAATTCCAATTAAAACAAACTTATCATAATTTCATTGTCATGCTTTCACTAAGGAACAATTCATCATAATACATAAACATCTCATGTTAACACATCGGAAAATTCATCATACGGATAAGCATAACATCATCTATGCAATAACCCACAAAATTCAATACAATAACAGCACGATAGAGTATCATCATAAACTCTAAACTAGCGTTCCCCCAGTGTTACAATATCAGAGCATGACACCTGACGCTACACTAAAACACTGACTTATGAGCTAATCCTCACCAAGTCGAAAGCAGCTATCCTCAATCTGAAAATGCCAACAGTAAGGGTGAGTCTCATTCTCAATTAATCAATGTTATGCATTCATAAGCAACAAAACATCATAATATATCATTCACCCAATTTGTCATATATTCAGATTCACATCTATTATTCATCAATTCACACAATAATAGAATACATCACCAACAGACAACACCATAACAATTACACCATCATCAAATATTATAACATTGGACAATCTTCCATTCATGTTATAATAACACAAGTAGCCTAATGCAAATGCAACTATATGCATGTGGTACCAAAATCTAGGATAACCCAACTCACCGATCCACCATCGTCAAGGATACGACAACACCCACTCACTAATTCCACACAATGGGAATTAGCTACCACTGACCCACCATCGTCAAGGATCAGCCACATAATGATTATGAAATGCATGTATCAACCATAACATGCTCATCATCCACATAAACCATCCAAATGTCATAATCATCAACCAACACAATAATCAATAGCCACATACAATTATGCTATCTCTCAACCATAATAAAATACATATTTTACCTCAACAATATATGTATATCAAACATCAATTACCACCACGACATCATAACAGATAGAACATCCGCCATTCAGTGCAACAACAATGACACCTCTCACAAACGTGTACTAAGTACCACAAATCAACCCAACAAAACAGAGTATTTACATTACCATTCATCAAAATACATGATAACCATATCTACCATGAACAACATCCATTTTGCATAATAAGCATAAGCAATCACATTATAACAAACCCCATCAGTGCACATATTCAATTATGCAAACGACAAACCATTGCACCTCATCAACTACGCAAAACAAGAATAAACCACATTTGAAGAAAACGATACTTTTCAAAATAAAATCAAGTTATTGTTGTTATATTTATTTTATATGGTAGAACATTCAATTTAAGGAACAACGTCCAAAACGGCGTCTAAAACGGACTTACGGTTTGAAAGTGACACATTTTTACATTTTTCAAAGAAAACAACTATCGCTACAGCACGCGGCGCCAACCGGGTTCGCGGCGCGGAACGAGAAAAAGTTACGCCTTCGCGGAGCCAACACATGGACGCGGCGCGACCTGAGCGTATCACAACTTCCTGGTTTTCTGCCCAACGGTTCGCGGCGCAAACAGAGGTTCGCGGCACGACCTGGCAATTTTACAGAATTACGGGTCTGCGTTCAGACTCTGCGATTTCACATCCTTTTCACCCAAAAACGATTCCAGACATCGCATACAGGCATATAATCATCGAATTTCTCATCACACATCATTATACATCAAAACAACACATCAATAACCAACAATCTATACAAATTCATCAATTATCCCAAATCATAACATACCTAACAATATCAAATCCCAATATACCCAATCGAATCGAATCATACGTTAATCCATCCCATTACCCACAATCACATATAATAGAAATTAACCGGAAGAGTCCCCCCTTACCTTAGCCAAGAGTTCTTGATTGGTCTCTCCCTCCATTGCTCCTCTTTCACGTTCTTCGTGTTCCAAACTCTTTTCACATCCCTTTCTCTTATTCTCAATTCCTTATTATTTTATAAAATAACCTTTTAATTAGAATAGGGCCTTTACTAACATAACACCCCCTCATTCCTTAACATCACACATGGCCCAACACCATAACCATCCTTTCCCAATTAATATCCCACAAACCACCAATAATTCTAATTATTAATTAAATTTCCATTTAAATTAAAAATTAAAATATACGGGTGTTATAGTTAGTATCTTATCGACGAGATTAAAGGAGAAGGAAGTTGTGAGAGTTGTAAAACTCAAAGTGAAATTATTGGATTATGACATTGTTAATGAGTTGAGTGAAAACTCAGAAAGGATGCTATTATGTAGTAACGACGGTTTATGCTTAAATACGGTTGTCGACTATCTATTGACAAATTGAGGACTTGATCACCCTTAATCCCTTGTTGGTAGTAGACGGAATCATATAGATAGGATGAGATTGTCTTGTTATTTTAATAGTAGGTAAGTGATGGATATTAAACCGTGAGGATAATCGCTCACCATTTTGTGTAAACTTATGAAGAAGTGGATATGAAAGAGTAAGACGTATCGAAAAGTGACTTAAGTTGGATAATCAGAGTTGCGCAACTGAAGCGTGATGTGGCGCAGTTGCTATGCGCGTACTATTCTTTAAAAGTGAAGGATTAAGAATCTCATGAGCGTATGGGAATGATATGTCTTGATCTACACATTTGATATGGTGGATTGTTGATATAAGAATGTTGTGCCAGAACACTATGTTTACCAATAGATGTTTGTTGATTTTATAAGGATATTATTGTGGTTGCTGGTTGATGGTGAGTTGTGTGGTTATTAGTTGAGTTATAGTACTAGATTGATGCGCTAGTAATTTTGTTCCCATTGTCGTGATTTTGTTGTTGGGTACCGTAAATGAAGTATAATACTCTATAATATGACGAAGTTGATTATGTTGGCTTTGTTGATGTCATTACACGAGTGATACGACAATCTAAATAGAGTTGTTAGTATTTCGTTGGTAATTGACATATGGGAATGAAATTGCATGTGTATTTTTGTGTTGACAATGTTGTTATGATGATAGTATGATGTTGTATATTCAATTATGAGTGTGTTATGGTTGTTACTACTTTAAAAGTTGATATGTCACGATATTGGTGAAGTGAATGATAAGTTAGAAACAATTATGTTGCTAAGGTATTGGATTTAGATCATGATGAGTCGTTGTTAGGTCGAGGAAGTAGTGATCGACCTATTACCAAACATGACTTGGGGAATCAGACAATTGGATGCGAAATTTGTGGTAAAAATGGTAGTATCGAGTGGATTTTTGAGGGCGAAAATATTCTATGTGGGGGAGAGTTGTAACACCCGACATTTAATTAATTATTTACTTAAAAAAATTTAAATTATTTCGAATTTAACTGTTGAATTTGTGAGCGTTGAGAATTGTTGACATGGGTTATTATGATTATTTGCCGATTAATTAATTGATTAAGTTGTAGAAATAATATTGAAGAAATACTAGATTTATTATATAGACTTAATTAAGTGATGGTGGTAGTAAAAGGTGGGGTGAGAATATTAGGCCCAATAGGTTTAATGAAATTAGTTTAAGATAGGAATTAGGTTAATTAGAAGGGAAAAAGTATTAGGGAATTGGTCATAGGAAGTTGCAAAGAAGAGAGAAACTAGGAGAGAAACTCATTTCCGTTTTTCTTGCAGCAGTCTCACTAAATCGAAGATCCCCGATTCGTTAACCGTTGGATCGTGGACAAATTTTGAGGTAGGTTCGCAACACCTATATCTAACTTTTGGCCGTTTGGATCTTCAAAATAAGGTCTGAGTTGCAAGATATCATCATCGCATTGTAGCTGCATATTTGAGAAAATTTTTCAGCTTTTAATTCTGATTAAAAGAAGCAAGGGTTAGAAGCTAAGGCTAGAAGTCTTCGATCGGTAGGATTATAGAGTAATCTCCAATCCAATGTAAGGGTGGGGTTCTGACTCTATAATGTGATTTATGATGAATTGTATGAGGGTTTGGATTTGTATAATTGCCTATGTTTGTGGTTGTGTAAAATTGTTGCGGTGTGTGGTTGTTTGTGGTGGTTGTTTATGAAATTACTGAAATTGTTCTACTGTTAATGAATCTATTGTTGAAAATTGTTCTATGTTGATGTTGGTATAGTTGTTATGTTGTTGTAATAATATGTTGTTTATATTATGATGTTGGTGATGTGATTATGATTATATCATCTTTATGATTATGCTGTTGATACGATGATGATGTAGTAGGCTTATGGCCAGTGTTTTAGTGACGATATAGGCTTATGCCTTTTGTGATGATGATTACCTCTAATAATTGGGAATAACTGTGATATTGGCGTATGCCTCGTGATGAGATTTTTGTTGTGTTGTATGTGATTGTTGCATTCATTGAGTCGCATCCATTGCATAATGCATGCCTGAAAATTATGGCAAACACGACGGCCTAAAAATTATGCCAAACACGACGGCTTGAAAATGGCAAATGTTTAAGTTGGCCTGAAAATGGAAAAAGTGACGATGGTCTGAATGAAAAATATTTAAGTTGGGAGTTTTACTCCAAATGGTACAACATGCATATGCATTGTTATGAGTCGCATTTTGAGTTGATTAATTATTGTTGATGATGGATAAGTGTTGTATTAAATTGATGATTTTGTTGTAATACGTTGTTGATGACTTAGTTTGAAATTATGCTAACAATTTGTTGTGACAAGTATTGTTGGGAAGATGTGTAATGGTTATTATAACTATTATTATAACTGTTGTTGCTAATTGCTATTATAGCTATTGTTATAATTGTCGTTGTTATTTGTTATTATATTTGTTGTTATAATTGTTGTTTGAAAGTTGTGAAGTGGTAAATTATACGATCTGATTTCTATTATATTATTTATCATGCGTCGTATTATATTGGTAGATATCTCACCCCTTCTGCTGATGTTTCCCCTACCATGGGAAATGGGCAAGTACTCAAGTATAACTGTGGAAGTTTGAAGTTAATTTATGAAGACTTCATGTTTCTGTATAATAAGTCAAGAGGGTCTTGCTTTGATATGTAGCACTCGGCGGATGGACGATTGTTGTTATGTTTAAATGTTGTTATTACCTTAAATTGAATTATGAATTATCATGTTGATTTTAAAGTTGTTTAGTCGAATAAATATGTTAAGCGAATTGAAGTTGAATAATATTAATAGTTGCGAAGTGTTTTCAGTGAATAAAAGATGTGATGTTGTTACCGTTGAGAAATTATGATTCCGCTGTTTAGTTGATTAACTGAATTGAAATATGTTGCTATAAGTTCATCCAGGTTCTAAGTGTTATGTATCTGCATAATTATGATTAATGTATGTTGCTTATGTGAAGTAAATGTGACATCTCTTGTATGATTAAATTTTCCGTACTATGATTTTATTAATATTCGATGGGTAGAAATGAGGTGTTACAATAGTGGTATCAGAGCTGGTTAGTCAATCTGGCCAATATTGTCTTATGTTTTTTATTCCTTTGTACGCGACAAGTGTGTGAAACACTTGTCATACCCCAAAATTTACCCGTTTTAATTCTTATTTTAATTTATTAAGGGTGTTAAAAATTAAGGGCCATAGGGTTTAATATATCTATTATTAAACTCGATCTCTTATAAAATTCCCTTATAAATTGGTTGAAATAAAAATAGGGGTTTGAATAACAAGTATTTTAAGATCTAAACAGTGGGCCCAAGTGTTACAAAAATTCTATGTTTTTTTTGAGAAATCATTTGTGCTCTACTAACATTTGTTTTTATTTTTATGTTTAATTTCAAATTATTAACTTTTATTATTAGGAAGAATTAGGATTAATTAGGTTTTTATTTCTAATTAGGTTTTATTAATTATATAATATTAGGATTATTAGTATTAGTTAAATATTATTATAATTAGGATTTTTATAGTTTTTTATAATTAAATTAAGGCAAAATACCCTTTTTGGTCCCTTATGTTAACCTCAGAGTTCATTTTGGTCCCTTAACTTTAAAAAGTGTCATATTGGTCCTTTAACTCTTCAAAAGGTGTCATTTTAGTCCTTTTTGTCATCTTAGCAACGGAAATAGCGACCGATTTTTTAGTTTTTTCGTTGCTAATGTGACAAAAAGGACTAAAATGATACCTTTTGAAGAATTAAGGGACCAATGTGACACTTTTTGAAGTTAAGGGACCAAAATAAACCCCGAGGTTAACATATGGGACTAAAAAGGGTATTTTGCCTTAAATTAATTGGGCAATAGGCCCATTAGGTGTAGAAAAACCTAATTTGACTAATATAAAAAGGATTGATTTTAACAATTAGGGGAGGCCAACTCCATTTGCCAGGAACCCTTCCAAGTCTCCCTCACGTACATAGACCAAACCCTATTTTAGAGACAAACTTCTTTTCCGGAGAAAAAAACCAGATCTTGCCTTTATATTTTCACCAATTTCTGTACATACACCTTGTAACTTGCCTACACTTTCTTTATAAAAAAACCAACAATTTCTAACTGTCTCTGGTCTTTTAGCCAAACTTTTAGCCAAACTTTCACAACACAAAACACTAAACTCATGAAGAAACCATACAATACCACCATGTCAATACCAGGATCACCATAAAACATTACGTTTGTCATTATCTTAATCTTTTAACCATCATACATTAAGTTATACTTGTACATATCAGACCCAACTCAAAACGCATAGACAATTCCTAAACCATTAATTGTTATCCTTGTTTGTTGCACGATACCAAGGGCCGGGATTCCACAAGCTAACGATTTGCCACACAAATTTTCGACCCCGATCCCACGGCCGTTCACGTACAAGAAACACAAAAGTTCTGCACCGATCGATACGGTCTTGGAAGCTTCATCTTCCGTCCCGATGCAACACCTGAAAGAGATTAATCAAGACCGAAAGCAACACTAATTCGAAGTCGGAAAGCCGGTACAAAGAAGACGCAGAAAAGGTTCAAAGACAGAAACAAAATTAATCACAACCGGGCCGCTCCAAGTTCCCTGCGAGTTCGATCTACTCCCTTACTTTCAACTTCGTCACTCAACCGCGAACAACTTCAATAAATCACAGCCTACGAATCGCAACGACGCTCTGTAACCACCGCGAAGACAAGCTTCTCACGCTTCCAATCTACCCCCGTCGCGAGATCACCTCCTCTGATCTAACCACTCGCGATGCCACCGGCAACCGCCTCGATCTCAGCCGCTCCCTTCCATACGCCATTGTCACGCTCAGACAACCTCCGCGATTGAACCCCTCGCCGGTCCTTCACGCTGCCGTCGCAGACATCAACGAACAACAACAGCCGCACCGAGTCAATCTCGCTTCAGCACTAACGCCACCGTGACCTTCACCTGCAGAAAATCGGACCGCACGCGAGTGATTTTGTGGTTGCTTTCCATGGGTTTTGTTTGAGGGATTGAAGCATAGGGATTTGAGGGAGATAAATGATTATGGGTGAACAGAGAAGAGTTACCCCTTTTTGTTAAAGAAATAGCGTGAGAGAAGAAAAGATTGTCTTGCAGAGGAAAGAGAGAATGACGTTCTCTCTCCATCTATGTGATTGGTTCACGTTAGGTAATGAGGACCCAGGTTTGACTATGCTTAATTGTCCATCCAGGATACCTTGTTTTGTATATAATCGTTTATGAGTATTATGCTAATGACTAACAACAAGCAGCAGCATTGGTAATTGAAGAATCCATGTAAAGGGACAGACCTGGGTTCGAACCCTGGGTCTATATCATATTTTAGTTACTATTTCCTTCATGTTCCAGCGCGCATGACACAGGAAAGACCACCATACACGCGCAATGTCCAGCCATCAGATTGAGGCAGCGCAAGATCTAACGCATCCAGATTTAGGGGGTATACTATGAACGTCCCAACATGCCACACAGGATTATAACCAGGTTCTATATAATTTTTATTTTATTTATTCATTTGTTTCATTTACTTATTATTTAGATTAAGTAATAATTATTTACATTTGATTTAATTAATTTATTCAATTAGGATTATGATAATAAATTAGGATTATAATAAAAAACTAGGATTTAGGGTCATGGTCATTTAGATTCATTTTCTCGATTATTCGAGATTTTTATTCAACCTTAAATAATAAAAATCACAAAAATCCTATAAAGGTGAAAGGAATTAGGGTTTGCCCGATCCCATTGCCCATTTGGCAAAACATTAACCTTCGATTAATTCTCTCCTCGGCCCGACTAAAGCTATTAGTCACATTAGACGAGAGATAAAAAAATATACAAAATTAAAATACATCTAATTTGCTGCCCGCGACGATCAATCTATCGATCTGAGTAACCAGCAATGCCCCTTAATCCGTTAGCTATACTGAACAAATCTATTGGTCATCGCATCTAACGGTGACATATCCAATCAGGGTTGTACGCCCAAAACATCTAAAAAAACACTAAACCACGATACTACGGATTTTCATCCTTTTCAATCAGGCAACTCAAAATGCCTTTCAAATCAAATTCAAAACTACGATAGGCCATTCAAAAAGCCTTCAAACCTCCATAATCAATTCAAAGGCGTACAACCCTGTGCCCGAACTATGTTGACTCTGGTTCTCCCTAAGGAGATACGTATGCACTTGGATAACCAAGGCGAGTCCCCTTCCTAAAAACCTCAATTCTTTCAAATCTCACTTTTCGCCCTTCTCATTTCATTAGC
Source organism: Vicia villosa (assembly GCF_029867415.1). NCBI lineage: Eukaryota > Viridiplantae > Streptophyta > Magnoliopsida > Fabales > Fabaceae > Vicia > Vicia villosa. Next base: position 774,580 of record NW_026705334.1, read on the forward strand.
TATTAAACCTCTAAATTTTAGCCATAAAACCTTTACTTTAGAACAAACCTTAGGAAAGGATTGAGGGTGCCTAACACCTTCCCTCGACCTGATTATAATAACTTACCCAGATTTCTAAGCTGCGTAGGGTTTCCTATTCGCCCTTCAGAATAGGTGGCGACTCTAAAATCTTTATTTTTAGGGTAGGTTGCTATAACACTGTCGGTACTTGTTGCTTTCTGGTTGTTGCAGGAATTAGTTTGAGTGAAGTGGGGGAGAAGCTTTGCTTCTCAGATGTGTTTCAGTTGCAAGTTGCGGAGAGCGTTGCTATCTTGGTGTTTCAGAAACCGGATTTCGGCGAGAGAATGTGTCTCTCGAGCTATAAGAAGTTTGGAAGCGAAGAGATGTGTTAAGGGTTGTTCCGAATGTGAATGAGTTGAAGGAAAATGAGTTTTGAAGTGGGATTTTCGTAAGCAAAATGCAGGAAAATTGCCAAATAGTTTTGGAACTTCGAAAATTCATAACTGGAGTTTTTAACATCCGATTCGAGTCCCGTTTGAAGCGTTGGAAAGCTAATGAGATGAAATTTATTTTAAAAATGGTTCTTGAAGCTATAATAAAATTATTTCTAACAGGATGATGTTGGAAAGAGATGAAGTTTGCGGTTACGCTTATCCTTAGAACCGGACTTGTGCGTTGGTGTCGCGCTGGACGTCAGTGTCAGAGTTGAGTGAATTGAAGGAGTTATTAAAAGGTTTGTTAAGAAGCAATTTTAATAATTAAGTGTATCATTTGAGAAGTTTTGGAGATACCGTAAAGAGTGTCGTCGCATGGCGTCGATGTTCGCATTTTCGAATAGCGTTGGAAATTTTATATCTTGAGTTCCGAGTATCGGATTGATGTACCGTTTGAGCCTACGAAGAGGTGAAATTATATTCTACCTTATGGAAGATATTATGGGAATTAGAGAAAAACTATGAGTTAGGAATGTTGTTGCGGTCTTTTGCGAAGATAACGACTTTGGTTGGGACAAGACGAATGGTGATGTATGAGTATATTAATAACTCTAGAGTTGGAAAACAATTAACAGTTGTGTAATGCTAAGTGAGTACGAAGCATACTGGGTAATATGTTTAGACGTTAGCATCTTATCGATGAGATCGAAGGATAAGGAAGTTGTGAGAGTTGTAAAACTCAAAGTGAAATGATTGGATTATGACATTGTTAATGAGTTGAGTGAAAAATCAGAAAGGATGCTATTATGTAGTAACGACGGTTTATGCTTAAATATGTTTGTCGACTATCTATTGACAAATTGAGGACTTGATCACCCTTAATCTCTTGTATGTATTAGACAGAATCATATAGATAGGATGAGCTTGTCTTGTTATTTTAATAGTAGGTAAGTGATGGATATTAAACCGTGAGGATAATCGCTCACCATTTTGTGTAAACTTATGAAGAAGTGGATATGAAAGAGTAAGACATATCGAAAAGTGACTTAAGTTGGATATTCAAAGTTGCGCAGCTGAAGCGTGATGTGGCGCAGTTATTATGCGCGTACGATTTTTAAAAGTGAAGGATTAAGAATCTCAGGAGCCTATGGGAATGATATGCCTTGATCTACACATTTGATTTGGTGGCTTGTTGATATAGGAATGTTGTGCCAGAACACTATGTTTACTAATAGATGTTTGTTGATTTTATAAGGATATTATTGTGGTTGCTGGTTGATGGTGAGTTGTATGGTTATTAGTTGAGTTATACTACTAGATTGACGCGATAGTAATTTTCTCCCCGTTGTCGTAATTTTGTTGTTGGGTACCGTAAATGAGGAATAATACTCCATAATATGACGAAGTTGATTATGTTGGCTTTGTTGATGTCATTACACGAGTGATACAACAATGTAAATAGAGTTGTTAGTATTTCGTTGGTAATTGACATATGGGAATGAAAATGCGTGTGTATTTTGGTGTTGACAATGTTGTTATGATGATAGTATGATGTTGTACATTCAAGTATGAGTGTGTTATGGTTGTTACTACTTTAAAAGCTGATATGTCACGATGTTTTTGAAGTGATTGATAAGTTAGAAACAATTATGTTGCGAAGGTATTGGATTTAGATCATGATGAGTCGTTGTTAGGTCGAGGAAGTAGTGGTCGACCTGTTACCAAACATGACTTGGGGAATCAGACAATTGGATGCGAATTTCATGGTAAAAGTGATAGTACCGAGTGGATTTTCGAGGACGAAAATATTCTAAGTGGGGGAGAGTTGTAACACCCGGTATTTAATTAATTATTTACTTAAATATTTTTAAATTATTTCGAATTTAATTGTTGAATTTGTGGAGTGTTGCGAATTGTTAACATGGGTTATTATGATTATTTGCCGATTAATTAATTGATTAAGTTGTAGAAATAATATTGAAGAAATACTAGATTTATTATATAGACTTAATTAAGTGATGGTGGTAGTAAAAGGTGAGGTGAGAATATTAGGCCCAATAGGTTTAATGAAATTAGTTTATGATAGGAATTAGGTTAATTAGAAGGGAAAAAGTCTTGGGGAATTGGTCATGGGAAGTTGCAAAGAAGAGAGAAAATAGGAGAGAAACTCATTCCCGTTTTTCTTGCAGCAGTCTCACTAAATCGAAGAACCCTGATTGGTTAACCGTTGGATCATGGACTAATTTTGAGGGTAGGTTCGCAACACCTATATCTAACTTTTGGCCGTTGGGATCTTCAAAATAAGGTCTTAGTTGCGAGATATCATCATCGCACTGTAGATGCATATTTGGAAAAAATTTCAGCTTTTGATTCTGATTAAAAGAAGCCAGGGTTAGAAGCTAAGGCTAGAAGGCTTCGATCGGTAGAATTATAGTGTAATCTCTAATCCAAGGTAAGGGTGGGGTTCTGACTCTATAATGTGATTTATGATGAATTGTATGTGGGATTGGGTTTGTATAATCGCCTCTATTTGTGGTTGTGTAAAATTAATGCGGTGTGTGGTTGTTTGTGGTGGTTATTTCTGAAATTGCTGAAATTGTTCTACTGTTAATGAATCTATTGTTGAAAATTGTTCTATGTTGATTTTGGTGTAGTTGTTATGTTGTTGTAATCATACGTTGTTGATATTGTGATGTTGGTGATGTGATTATGATTATATTATCGTTATGATTATGCTGTTGATACGATGATGATGTAGTAGGCCTATGGCCAGTGTTATAGTGACGATATAGGCTTATGCCTTTTGTGATGATGATTACCTCTATTAATTGGTAATAACGGTGATATAGGCGTATACCTCGTGATGATTTTTTTTTGTGTTGTATGTGATTGTTGCAGTCATTGAGTCGCATCCATTGCATAATGCATGCCTGAAAATTATGGCAAACACGACGGCCTGAAAATTATGCCAAACACGACGGCCTGAAAATGGAAAATGTTTAAGTTGTCGTGAAAATGGAAAATGTTTAAGTTGGCCTGAAAATAGAAAAAGTGACGGTGGCCTGAATGGAAAATGTTTAAGTTGGGAGTTTTACTCCAAATGGTACCACATGCATATGCATTGTTATGAGTCGCATTTCGAGTTGATTAATTATTGTTGATGATGGATAAGTGTTGTATTAAATTGATGATTTTGTTGTAATATGTTGTTGATGACTAAGTGTGAAATTATGCTAACGATTTGTTGTGACAGGTATTGTTGGGAAGATGTGTAATGGTTATTATAACTATTATTATAATTGTTGTTGCTAGTTGCTATTATAACTATTGTTATAATTGTCGTTGCTATTTGTTATTATATTTGTTGTTATAGTTGTTGTTTGAAAGTTATGAAGTGGTAAATTATATGATCTTATTTCTATTATATTATTTATCATGCATCGTATTTTATTGTTAGATATCTCACCCCTTTCGCTGATGTTTCCCCCATCATGGGAAATGGGCAGGTACTCAAGTATAACTGTGGAAGTTTGAAGTTAATTTATGAAATCTTCATGTTGCTCTATAATAAGTCAAGAGGGTATTGCTCTAATACGTTGCACTCGAGGGATGGACGATTTTCGTTATGTTTAAATGTTGTTATTACCTTAAGTTGAATTATGAATTATCATGTTGATTTTGAATTTGTTTAGTCCAATAAATATGTTAAGCGAATTGAAGTTGAATATTATTAATAGTTGCGAAGTGTTTTCAGTGAATAAAAGATGTGATGGTATTACCGTTGAGAAATTATGATTCTGCTGTTTAGTTGATTAATTAAATTGAAATATGTTGCTATAAGTTCATCCAGGTTCTAAGTGTTATGTATCTGCATAATTATGATTAATGTATGTTTCTTATGTGAAGTAAATGTGACATCCCTTGTATGATTAAATTTTCCGCACTCTGATTTTATTAATATTTGATGGGTAGAATTGGGGTGTTACATGGGTTCTTGATGGAAGCCCTTTGCTACGAGCCTTGCCTTTAGACGATAAATTGAACCATTTGGAAGATATTTGGTTTGAAATACCGATTTGCTACCAACCAAGTTTTGTATGGGGTAGGGTGGAACTAGAGTCCAGGTATTGTTGGCGCATAGTGTAACACCCCTTTTTACCCCAAAATAAATAAGTATATAATCAGAGAATAAACATGCATATAATTTAAAAGGGCGTCACATCGATGTTTTCAAAAAACTAAAAGCTTTTAAAAATCGACAGCATTTATCCACAATATACAATACACCTGGTCATTTTAAATAACACTTCTCATTTATTCATAATTCTTCCAGAATATGCATTCACAGCGGAAAATATTAAATACTCATGTATTTCATAAAATGATTCATGTCCCATACCATGATCATATCTCAATAATCCTCTTAACATAAAATAAACCATAATCAGAATATTTGGCTTAAAGCCTCTCAACAACAAGTAACCAATTAAACATGTTCACAAGTTATAACAAAATACATAAACAAATAGAACATGAGTTCAGCGTCTAAGCTACCCAGTGTTACATGACCAGAGCATCAACTCGCTACTAAATTACCAAGAAACTCGGAAGAAACTCCGGCTAGATCACACGCCAGCTACTAATCGTTAAAACCTGCATGTCGCCAAACGAGGGCAACATTAAAACAGAAGGGTGAGAATACGAACCATTATGAAGAAAGTATAATGAGATACAATGGTTAAATCAACAATTATAGGAATGCATTACACTTGCCTAATCATGAAATTAATACTAATCATAATTCACATATATTAAGCATACACCAAGTATAAGAGTATAATATCTCAATACTATATTCTCAATTATACACATAGCCATAATTATCACATATTCTCGCATTTAACCAATTACGTATTCAAACATCACCCATTCCCAATTATCAACTAATACGATTATCACTACAACACCAAGTGTACATAATCAATTACCAAACTCATACACATAGCATCACGACATCAATGCACATAATCAATTGTTCACTCGTACACTTACCACAACAACATAATGCACATAATCAATTATCACATTCATGTACATATCATAACAACATAATGCACATAATCAACTATCACATAACTCTAATGTGACTAAATGAAACATGTGACACTATGCATGTGGTACCAATGTGAAATTCTAAGTTTCACTGGCCTCCGATTCATAACTCTAGAATCTAAGCCACACTTCCGATCCGGACAAGACCAAAGTCCACCAATTATAAACATATAGTTTACGGCTTCCGATTCACTCTAGAATCCAAGACCGCTTGTGTTTCAAAGCAAATCCACCTGTGTTTCAAGGCACACTATGATATGAATGTATGTACAATATCACAAATATATGCAATTAAGATCATCTCTACCATCTTAACCTTCCGCATATCACAATAATTCAACTCTATGAATTATCCACCAATTGTACACAAATTAGCAACACACACACATCATTAACATATAAGAGGCTAATTAATCAATTACAATTCACACAATCCAATTAACACTAGTAACCATACAATCTCATGTTAATTCACATTTATCACATATATATATATATATATATATATATATATATATATATATATATATATATATATATGAATATACACATTATCAAAACAACATCATTGGCATAGCAATATATTATTCTCAACATAAAAATTCGAGTCAAAAACACAATTACAGACAAATCCTCAAAATACCGTAATTTATCGATAAACCGAATAAGTTATCCAAGTCCAAACATAATCTGATTAAATAGACTCATCGCAATTAATTCAATTATTAGTTTAACCAATTAATATCAAACTATATTAATTTAATTCACTTCTATTAATTTAATATCAAACTATATATATATATATATATATATATATATATATATATATATATATATATATATATATATATATATATATATATATATATATATATATCAATTTTTTATGAATGTATGGAAATGTGATTCATCAGTAAACTATAGGGCGGTACACTACCCACTCCAATGAATAGAATGCTATATACCTGCTACTTTGTGTTTCTCTATTTAATTCTCAAGTGCTTCTCATCATAAATATAAGCTACAGTATATATACGTTAATAGGTGATTTTGAATCCTCTCCCAATTTTACTAATTTACCCATTACTAACATCAAAATATGTTTCTAACATCAATTTTATGAATTCTCAACAAAATCTAACATTCCAAAAACTTAAAAATTGAAGAACAAAATCCCTAAATCATGTTAATCTACCCATTGACCCAATCATACTAACCCATAATAATAAGGATTCTCCCCCTTACCTCTTTGATTTCTCCTCCAAACTCTAGTTTTTGCTCTTCTCCTCTCTTAGCCTCCTTTCTCCTCTTCCTCTTCTCTTGAAATGAATAAATGTTATGGTGTCTCTAACTCTCTCTAAACCCTTACTATGTTATTCATATTGGGCTTAACCCACATAATTCCACTTCTAACTAAATAGGCCCAATTCAATAAAATAGAGTAGTTCAATAAATAATTATGCTACAACAAATAATATTATTACCTTTAATATGATTTTCCGAATAATCCAATTAAATCCGACTTTATCTTAAATAAATAAAATTCAATTATAATATTATTTCTAATATTATTTCTCCAACATATTCCACTTTATTAATTCTTCGATTAATTATCAAACTTCGTCCAAATTAAGTAAATAAATCCTTATTTAATTTAATTAGTCAAATAATAAAATTCGGGTTGTTACAACTCTCCCCCACTTAAAATATTTTCGTCCTCGAAAATTCAGTCGACACAACCATCTTAACACCAAAACCACATCCACTCCCTCTCTCGATTCATACCGATACAAAACGTTCTACACTTACGACCACACAAAGCTTCAAAAGATGTCATTCCAATATCCGAAGAAAATACCATGCAAACACACAATCCTTTCGATGCACAACTTAGCAAATCTCTCTATCGAATAATCCATTCTCGTCGGAAATAAATGAGAATATTTCGTCAACCTGTCCACAACGACCCAAATCGCTCACAATTACTCGATGTCCTTCATCAAGATTCTCTTATTCAAATCTGAAACATCAGGAATACAAGCTTGATCACGACATCTCACAACACCATTTTTCTCAATCCGAAATTATCACCTTTTCCTTGATTAATCAATGTCATCTTGTCAACTAATTCCAAATCCAATTCTGACCCTCTCTAATCTCGTCAAGAATACTGCAAGTAAGTTTCAACATAGCAAGCTTAACACACGAAATAGTCGCTTCACATCCAAACTCAAATCTCGAAATTGTTCCAACAATCCCAACTCTCGAATCATCAACATAGACATATGCAATGATTTCCTACTCAATGCATCGGCTACGACATTCGCTTTTCCAGGATGATAATTCAAACAAAATCATAATCCTCCGAGAATTCCAACTATCTCATTTGCCTCATATTCCCAGATACTTCAAACGCTTGTGGTCACTATACACATTAAATCTCGGTCCCAACATATAATGCCTCTTAGGCTTCAAAATAAACACAACGGCGGATAACTCTCATTCATACGTCGAATAATTTCTCTCACGAATTCTCAGTTTCCTTGAAGCATAAGCCACCACTTGTCGATTCCACATCAACACACCTCAGCTCAAAATCACATATCTAGGGAAAACTCACTTCCTTCACTAAATTCATACTTAGAAAACTGAGCACATAACTTCTTCTCTTTCAAAATCGATAACACAATCCTTATATGTTCAGCATGATCATCTTTACTCTTAGAATTAAATCCTCAAGAAATGTTACCTCAGGGAACCTTCTTTCTTCTTAATTGACAAAACAAGCGCAACCCTACGGCTACACACCCAGACAAATGAACCTCTTCTCATATAACTCCTCAACTTAACCCTTCAACTTCTTCCTAGTCGTTTTACACACTACCAAATTATTAAAACAAGTCTATCTCGTCCAATACGATCTTGTCGCCTATCAACAATAGATTAAGGGTGATCAAGTCCTCAATTTGTCAATAAACAGTCGACAATCATAATGAAACATAAACCTCCATTACTAAACTACAATATCGTTACTTTAAATCTTGTATTCAAAACCACCTAAACTACCGAGATCCAAAATCTCTCTTAAGGTTACAATTACTCGATTTAACTCCAAACAACTCATATCAATATTCTCATCAAATTGAACTCATGGAGACAAACTAAGTCAATTCCAAAATCTCTACAAAAAATGCTCAACGGATAATTCAACACATAAAGAAGTAGAACAAAACTCATAGCAAGAGTATCAATAACCATACTTCTACGCGTAACAAATAAAACAAGATCTAATCTCATAGCACAATCCAAAGAATGAAAGTATGCATTGCACCATTATCAATAATAAAGCACGTACCTCAAATTAGCTTCTCCTTAGCAGTGGCCTCAGCACCAGACAACGCAAACCTTTTCCTTTTGCTTGCTCCTTCTTTGGCTTGTCACACATGGCACAATTGTGTCCTTGCTCACCACAACTGTAGCAAATCCTACTCGAACCAACTCCACATTCAACAGTTTTGTGACCCGTCTCGCCACGCCTGTAGCACTTAATTGGATTAGAAGCTCCTCCCCCACTTGCCTTCTTGCTAAAACCAGATTGTTTCCTCATGTCATCATACGGTTTCCCACGGAATTGTTCTCTTCCTCGCTTCAATTCCAGGACCCTCACTTCTTTCTTTCCACGCACATCTTCTGGAAAATATTTTTCCAAAAATGCATCACGGAAAAGATTCCAAGTAACTTCAATACCTTCCTCAACAAATCTCCGCACAGTATTACTCCACCAATCCTCAGCTCCTTCGTCAGCATGTGAGTACCAAATCGTACCTTTTGTACATCAGTACAACTCATGACTTGAAAGATCTTCTCCATTTCTCTCATCCATGCATGTGCTTTGTCCGGTCCATACTTTCCTTCAAAGATCGGCGGATTGCACCTTCGAAAATCTCCAAAAGCACGGAACTCATCCTTTCCTCCATAACCGGCACTCTCTTGTGGTGCTTGTCCAATCCCACCAGTCCACCCTATCACTGCCTCAAAATTAATGTTACCATTCCTTCCTGCAGCCATTATCCTAAGACATCCAACAACCAAACAGACAAAACAGTATCGATCGTGTCAGATACACAAATCAAATACAACAGGATTAGACAACATTAACAACTATTGACCAACTGGTCGACCATGCTCTGATACCACTAATTTAACACCCCTTTTTACCCCAAAATAAATAAGTATATAATCAGAGAATAAACATGCATATAATTTAAAAGGGCGTCACATCGATGTTTTCAAAAAACTAAAAGCTTTTAAAAATCGACAGCATTTATCCACAATATACAATACACCTGGTCATTTTAAATAACACTTCTCATTTAATCATAATTCTTCCAGAATATGCATTCACAGCGGAAAATATTAAATACTCATGTATTTCATAAAATGATTCATGTCCCATACCATGATCATATCTCAATAATCCTCTTAACGTAAAATAAACCATAATCAGAATATTTGGCTTAAAGCCTCTCAACAACAAGTAACCAATTAAACATGTTCACAAGTTATAATAAAATACATAAACAAATAGAACATGAGTTCAGCGTCTAAGCTACCCAGTGTTACATGACCAGAGCATCGACTCGCTACTTAATTACCAAGCAACTCGAAAGAAACTCCGGCTAGATCACACGCCAGCTACTAATCGTTAAAACCTGCATGTCGCCAAACGAGGGCAACATTAAAACAGAAGGGTGAGAATACGAACCATTATGAAGAAAGTATAATGAGATACAATGGTTAAATCAACAATTATAGGAATGCATTACACTTGCCTAATCATGAAATTAATACTAATCATAATTCACATATATTAAGCATACACCAAGTATAAGAGTATAATATCTCAATACTATATTCTCAATTATACACATAGCCATAATTATCACATATTCTCGCATTTAACCAATTACGTATTCAAACATCACCCATTCCCAATTATCAACTAATATGATTATCACTACAACACCAAGTGTACATAATCAATTACCAAACTCATACACATAGCATCACGACATCAATGCACATAATCAATTGTTCACTCGTACACTTACCACAACAACATAATGCACGTAATCAATTATCACATTCATGCACATATCATAACAACATAATGCACATAATCAACTATCACATAACTCTAATGTTACTCAATGAAACATGTGACACTATGCATGTGGTACCAATGTGAAATTCTAAGTTTCACTGGCCTCCGATTCATAACTCTAGAATCTAAGCCACACTTCCGATCCGGACAAGACCAAAGTCCACCAATTGTAAACATATAGTTTACGGCTTCCGATTCACTCTAGAATCCAAGCCCGCTTATGTTTCAAAGCAAATCCACCTGTGTTTCAAGGCACACTATGATATAAATGTATGTACAATATCACAAATATATGCAATTAAGATCATCTCTACCATCTTAACCTTCCGCATATCACAATAATTCAACTCTATGAATTATCCACCAATTGTACACAACATTCACAACACACACACATCATTAACATATAAGAGGCCAATTAATCAATTACGATTCACACAATCCAATTAACACTAGTATACATACTATCTCATGTTAATTCACATTTATCATATATATATATATATATATATATATATATATATATATATATATATATATATATATATATATATATATATATATATATATATATATATGAATATACACATTATCAAAACAACATCATTGGCATAGCAATATATTATTCTCAACATAAAAACTCGAGTCAAAAACACAATTACGGACAAATCCTCAAAATACCGTAATTTATCGATAAACCGAATAAGTTATCCAAGTCCAAACATAATCTGATTAAATAGACTCATCGCAATTAATTCAATTATTAGTTTAACCAATTAATATCAAACTATATTAATTTAATTCACTTCTATTTCTATTCCATTTCCACTTTCTATCATTCTACTGCTCAAGACCATTTTTATTGAAAAGAATATCGCGCTAGCTTTCTAATGCTTCATACGGAGACTCAAACGGAGTTACGGTTCAAAAGATATGAATTGTTAAAGTTTAAACGAGAATGTAAACACTGACATCCTAAACTGACAACTCTAAACATGTCAGAATTACGCGAAACAATTAAAATATGACTCGTAATAACTCGAAACAACTCCGAAAATTTTATTAGCAACGCTAACAACCCTATTTACAACTCTAATGACTCTATTAACAATTATATCAGAATTATAACTAACTCGTTAATCTAATTGTTTATCTCTAATTATAAAATACCTAAAATATTATTAATATTATTATTATTATTATTATTATTATTATTATTATTATTATTATTATTATTATTATTATTATTATTATTATGAAACATGATGTACTAGTGAAATGAAACGTAGTGTTTTACTCTAAGTATCTTTACAGGAAATGCAATATATATGTGTTAGAAAATTGAAGTAGTGTCACAATTATAATTATCATATACAGAGCATCATTCTATCAATTGGTATAGCTCCATTGGTTTACACGCTACAGTATATATATAAATATACATAATATGAAAATGGATTCACATATATATATATATATATATATATATATATATATATATATATATATATATATATATATATATATATATATATATATATATATATATATCAATATTTTATAAATGTATGGAAATGTGATTCTATCAGTAAACTGTAGGGCGGTACACTACCCACTCCAATGAACAGAATGCTATATACCTGCTACTTTGTGTTTCTCTATTTAATTCTTAAGTGCTTCTCATCATAAATATAAGCTACAGTATATATACGTTAATAGGTGATTTTGAATCCTCTCCCAATTTTACTAATTTACCCATTACTAACATCAAAATATGTTTCTAACATCAATTTTATGAATTCTCAACAAAACCTAACATTCCAAAAGCTTAAAAATTGAAGAACAAAATCCCTAAATCATGTTAATCTACCCATTGACCCAATCATACTAACCCATAATAATAAGGATTCTCCCCCTTACCTCTTTGATTTCTCCTCCAAACTCTAGTTTTTGCTCTTCTCCTCTCTTAGCCTCCTTTCTCCTCTTCCTCTTCTCTTGAAATGAATAAATGTTATGGTGTCTCTAACTCTCTCTAAACCCTTACTATGTTATTCATATTGGGCTTAACCCACATAATTCCACTTCTAACTAAATAGGCCCAATTCAATAAAATAGAGTAGTTCAATAAATAATTATGCTACAACAAATAATATTATTACCCTTAATATGATTTTCCGAATAATCCATTTAAATCCGACTTTATCTTAAATAAATAAAATTCAATTATAATATTATTTCTAATATTATTTCTCCAACATATTCCACTTTATTAATTCTTCGATTAATTATCAAACTTCGTCCAAATTAAGTAAATAAATCCTTATTTAATTTAATTAGTCAAATAATAAAATTCGGGCTGTTACACATAGGACATCATATTCCTTTGCATTGCTTCCCTCCATGCTCGATCCTTGAGAGCTTGCATGATAGTTCGTGGTTCAATGAGATGATGGGGAGCGTCAGAGAGTTTCATCTTGTGGAGGGGTTTGATGATGTTATTGAGAGGTAGAGGGGGTGGCGGCTAAGGGACTGGAGATAGTGGATGGTGGAGATATGGGTCGATTTGTTTGAGATGGAGATTTATATTGTTTGTTAGTAGAGCTTAGTGGGCCTGGAGATAGGGTAGGTGGATAACTAGAACATGATGAAGCCGATTGGGAAGGAGATGGAGGTGGCATGGGAGTTGTTAGGATGGGTAGTGATATGGTGGTCCAACTTGAATGGTGGGCTGAATTTTGAGGGACTTTTGGTTGTTACTGAAACGGGAATTTTTTTCTAACAAATTTGGCGTGCCTTAAGGTGTAGATTCGTCGGGTTTTCGGGGTCATACGATAGTATGCATGTTGAGTGGTGGAGTAACCTATAAAAACACAAACAACAAATATGGATTCCAATTTATAAGCAGTGTATGGTTTTAACCATGGAAAACACAAACAACCAAAACTTTTTAACTTAGCATAATCTGCATTTTGTTTAAAAATAAGGGAAAAGGTGATTGGTTTTGAAGGTTTGGGGTGGGAAGACAGTTTATGAAATATACCGCGGTGAGAAGGGCGTGAGGCCAAAACTTAAGTGGCATGCCAGAGTGTGTTAGTAGGGTCAAACCAGTTTCGACTATGTGATGGTGTTTACGTTCGGATATACTGTTGTGTTTGGGAGTATGAGATGGTGAAGTAAAGTGACTTATTCCGTTTTGAATTAGAAAATTTTGGAGAGCAATAAACTCGCTGCCATTATCAGAATAACAAATTTTGATTTTTGTTTTGAAGTAATTTTTGACAAGTAATTTAATAAATGTGTTTTGGACATTGGATTCGCGTTTGAGGGGATAAATCCAAGAGTACCGTGTACAGTGATCAACAAAAACGACATAATATTTGAATATACGACAATATTTTAGAGGTCCATACATCAGAGAAAATAACTTCTAGAAAATAATTTTAATAAAGACTGGAATTATAAAATGGGAGCTTATGACTCTTATTTAATTGACAAGCGGTGCAATCAAATTGCTCAAAAGTGGGGGAGCTAATCCAAAGTTGCGGTTGAATTATTTTAAATGTAGCAGTAGATGGATGACCAAAGGCGTGGTACCATCGTGAGCTGGAGTTGCGGGACGAAGACAGAACTGTAGGAGAGGAGGGCCACACGTACAAGCCGTCTCTACAAGGTCTATTAAGAAGAATCCTTCCTGTATTGAGACACTTAACATGAAAAGAATGGGGTAAGAAAACAATAGCACAGATCTTTTGATTTGAAAGTTGAGAAACAAAAATAATGTTTTTGGTCATTTGTGGAACACAAAGAGTATCTGGTAAATTAAACAAAGACGCAGAAGTGCTAAGTGAAAGAGTTCCAGAGTTAGTGATTCACAAACCTTCACCAATGCCCATGAATAGTTCGTCCGGACCGTTGTACGGATAATGGAGGGAGAGATGGTCAAGGTCATTGACAACATGGTGCGTTGCTCCGCTGCCGACTATGTAGTTTTGAGATGTTGAGGCAGTGTTGGCAGTGTGAGCTTGAGGTGCGGGAGATATGGGCAGTGTTGGAGGACGAGCATTTGGATGTTGTTAGCGGAAGAGAGGGAAGTAGGTAACGATGTGGCCCGTTTCACGGCACCATTGACATTATCGAGAAATGCTCGAGCTTGTGGCTGGGGAACCATGGGAGAACGGCGAAAATGAGTGGAGGGTGAGTGATTGCTTGGATGCCGGTGGCGTTGCCGATTGTTGCATGGACGAGACTGTGTGTTCGGGGCTGTTGCCGGTGCGGCCAAGTTGGTTGCTGCAGAGCGGAGTTTGAGTTCCTTGACGAGGAGCTTTTCGTGAAGCTCGTCAATATTAATAGTGGTATTGTTTACGGTGATTTCCGGTAAACAACCGCTAGTCTTCCAAACTATAATAAATATGATTTGGTTACTCGCAGGATCGACTAGATTGATCCTAGGACACATAGTCAAGAAGATTGTTATCAACGTTCATTCGAACCATATTCATGATTTGTCTTCTTCAATAAGCGTTGTTCGATTAAAGAACAAATAGTCTTGATAATCACTTTGTTATATATAAATGTGACTTCAACGAAAAGATAAGTAACATAACATATGAAATTAAAAGGACTATTAAAACGTAAAGAATCTTAAACTGCAGAAACGTTAAAGACTTTGAAAGTAAATAACATGAAAGTAATTCGAAAGTAAATGACATTAAAGTAAAGATACAGAAATGTAAATGGCAAGAAGTAAACGAAATGCAGTAATTCTGGAAGATATTTGAAAACAAAAGATAATACACATGTATTAAAGTGGTGGTGTCATACGTACATTTTCTCAGCGAACTCTTTCTCTTAACGCTTGATACTTGAGTAAATATGTGAGTGATTTGTACAAAATGAACACACAGAATCCTAACATTAAGACTCCTATTTATACTAGTTTCGACCTTAACGGTCCTACACTAATCTGCTGCCACGTTTCTCATAAGAACTTCTAGCGACGCCATCTGTTACTTGGACAGTTACGAAACCGTCTTCGAATTTCAAATCTTCCCGCCTGAGTCCGTCTTCGACGCGTGGCAGTGTATTAAAACACTACAAAAACACGCTAAGTAGTAATACTTGAATATATTTATAAATTTTGTCTAAGTCCCCGAAGACACATACTTTTCACTAGCTTTCAGTATTCATTATCTTCATAGCGAACTTAGAAATCTTTATTCTCGAAGCATGACCATCAGTAGCCATTCTTTTATTTTTTAAGGGATGGCCATCAGTAACCATCTTTCCTTCGATTTTCTACTTCTTCGAAGGACAAATACTACAAAACGAAATCTTCAGCTAACAAATTGCCCCCAATAAATGCCTGTTTCGAGAGTCAACAGAAATAGGCGTTTCTTGTCATTATAAGATTTCGTTCTTTATTGATCTTTGAGAGTTCCAAGACTGCTGACTAACGTCATAATCATTGATGACCCTGTTTCTGAAACGTCTTGTCATTTTCAAAGATGTCTTCTCATAACTTACATTCCCACGTTTTAACCTTACTTCTTGATCATTACTCCTACATACTAGGAGTGAAGCTAACTTATTCGACCGCCGTTGGATTAAATCACCAGCCGCCACGTGTTCTTTGGATTTTACCCAAAAGATTTAAAAAGGGTTTCCGTTAAACCTTTAAATACTTGGTCTTGTACTTCTACACAACCTTTCATTCCTATTTCTTCATCTTCTTCAACAAAAAACCAAACATCTTTAATTTCTTCAAAATCTCGCTCTCTTAATCAGAAATTTCTCTATGGCTTCATCTTCAAATGTTTTTCAACCTGCTCTGAAGCTCCAATCAACAACACGGTCTGGGGAACAAGAGCACGTTCAAAACCCTAACACCGAAGAAATACGCGCTATTTACGCTTCCTAGGTAATCATTCCCTTTGAAATTTCTGGAAAATCTCTCGCTTTTATGGGTCCATTACCAGGTGAAAATATCCCATCTCTGAATAAATTCTTCCCTGCTTATTACAAGACTAGACCATTAGTTAGCAAAATTAGGATAGATGAAGATGGCTGTTCTCCCTCAGGAAAATCTGCTAACATGGAAGAAACTCCAACTGTAACTCCTTTAGCTTTAGCGAAAATTAGGTTAAACTATATGACCAACTCTGTAAAAGTGTTTAGGTCAATTCCTTTAGCCAAAGATCCTGATTTGTACTATGCCTGGTTAGAAAAAATAGAGAAACAGAAAGAATCCTTCTGGAAATCGTTAGGAATATACGATTTGATTCAACTGTCAAAGACAGGTTTAGAATACAACCAACCCATGTTAGTAGCAGCGGTTCACTTTTGGGATGCTTCTCACAACACTTTCCATCTCCCCTGTGGAATGGTTACCCCTACTCTTTTCGATGTGGCTGCGATTACAGGGCTTCGACCAACTGGCGAAACCTTCGATCCCAACGAAATGGATAATGATACTATTGGTTTTAATGACTCACAAGTCACTTATACTGCATTCATCCAGAAGCATCATATTACCACCGAAACGGCAGTATCCGATGAAGAGCATATTGCTTTCCTAGCGCTATGGCTTTCACGATGTGCCTTCTGCTCAAGATCTATACAAGTTGCAAAGAGGTACCTTTGCATGGCTAATTAGTTGCATGCTGGAAAAAAGCTCAACCTCAGCCAACTGCTTTTAGGGTCTCTTTATGAAAACCTCAGCGAAGCTGCAACCCTTACCAAGAATTTCAAATCCGGTAGTTTACTTTATGCTGGCCCTTTCTGGCTATTACAACTGTGGCTTAATGCTACATTCGAAACTCATCTACCCTTTCGAGGAAACGTCAATGAGGAGGATAGCAAAATCAAAAATCGAACTATAGAAGGGACCAGGTTAGCTTACCTAACTCCAAAAGAAGAAATTGGAAAGCTTCGTGAACACTTCCTGGCATATTCAATGATGTTTGCCCGGCGTAACCAGTTCGATCCTTCTATGGCCCCATTTGTACACAGAACAATAG